>NC_084621.1:43581977-43716977 GCF_033978795.1 Nerophis ophidion | reverse complement strand
ATCCAGCTGGCCAGGCGCACGGTCGGCCATCAAGCGCCGGCATATGGACTTCTTGTCGGCCACAGATGTGGCCATTCCATTGGCAACCGTCTCGCCAATTGCGGCGGCGTTCGAATCGCCGTCGCCACCTGACTCTTCCCCGATGGTTGCGGTAACTATCGGGGAAGAGTCGGCCCACCGGCTTGTCCTCCCTCCGCCCTCCGGTGACTTTGGACTATTTTGTTTTTTCTAGAACTTCTGGCATCCGTTATCGGAAGGGGGGCTACTGACAGGCTTGCCACTGACAGTTTGGTTATGTTTTGGTTTTCCGTCTCTTTGTGTTTTATTTCCTGTCAGCGCTCCTTTTTTTGCGCAGTTTCCTGCTTGCCTCCCTTAGCGTTGTTTCCCCTCAGCTGCGGCTGATTGGCACCTGGCCACGCCTGGTGTCAATCAGTTGGCTGCTATTTGTACCTGCCTTGCCCTCCAGTCAGTGCTAGAGTATTGTATGCTGCGGCTGGCTTGCTGCCTCCAGTTCTCTCTGGTTCCTCTTCTCTCGTTACCTGTCTCTTGTATGCTGTGAGCCATTCCTTGGTTCCTGATTTGTGTTTTACCTGCTGTTTTTGGACATTAAAACCATGTTTTCCTGTAACAAGCCTGCCATCTCTGCACCTTGGGGTTTGTCACTCCCACTTCCCGACACTTTTGTAATTAAAGTTATCATCGCATAAATGTATTGTTGCATTTGAAACAATTGTATTGTTGATAATAGAGGTAAATATTGTTAATACTCATTACCAATAATGCTATTTCTATCGGTATTGTCATTGCTCTATTTGTAAAGCAATAATGTTCAACGTCATTTCTGTGTTAATATTTACTTTACAAACTCCTTCTTTGCTATCATATTTTGTATTAGATTTGTACATATTGTTTTTGCTGTTGTTGTTCTGTTGTTGTTGTCTCTCTGTCGTATCCCCCTCTTTTCCCTGCAATTTCACTCTCTGTCAACAGAAAAAAGAAAAACGGTTGTTTTGTCTCATATAAAGATTGTGAAAGATGGCCAAAATTCCAATAAAAGTTCATTTCCCCTTTAGGGCCGGAGAGTACCCCAGCTTAGGGCAAAAAGGGGACGACAGTAGCCTTGGGACTGGCCACCAGTTAATCACAGCCCCAAAAGAGAAACTGTTCTTGGTTGTAAAATATATTTCACCTTTAATTTTTCATGTAGAAATTTGTGCCAGCGAGTCTCTATATTTATCATATTAAAGTACAGTATCTGGTGGATTGATATATTTATAACTAGAGAGGTCTTTTGGAACAAAGGTGAAATGACTTTGACAACTAAAAAGAAGTCCTCATGCCCTCTAGTCAACATTTTATGGATAACCATTACCTAGATGAGTGAAAATCTGCACGGACATACAATCAATGTGAAGAGTGCGTTCAGTGGGAATTGATCCACACCAGCTGCATGAAAGTGAACTACTTTGCGACCAGTGGCAACAATCAGTTAATGTAGCTCTTAAAACCTATTACAGGGTTGAATTAAAAGGAAGAAAAACATTTAAATGATTAGCCATATTTTTTACCCAGAAGTTACACGTTAAAAGTTGAGCTGTTTTTCCCACAAAGTAAGTATTTTCTTTGATTCCATCTTGCATCTTCCCTCACACTGTGTCCTGCCAAATCCTCTAACTGGCCGCATGCCACTTAGCCAGGCATGCACAGGTCTTGATGAAAGTTTTAACTGTTTAATTGCCACAGTGGGAGTCTTCAAAGACCATCTGTGTTTACAGGGAAGAGCAAAATGAGAGACTGCAGTAGTCACATGCATTAGTGGTTTAAAAAAAAAGCTTCTTTTTTTACAATTTATTTAGACGTTAGTTCATCTTTCATATGAGCAACAGTGTGCGATAACGCAATTTTCATATCCTGTAGACAAGCTTTCGAAAAATGTTGCGCACAAGCTGACTATTCCATTCAGCAGTGACCTGAAGAGATTGTGTCTAGGGTTCAAGGGTCTTAGTGAATACATTTTATAAATCCCTATGGGCAAACAACACACTGCACTGGTGCCTCTGCCTGTCCACCATGGAGAAAAAGGGACATCCAGATCAATGAGGTCCTTTAAAGAGACCTATGATGAATTTAGTATTTTCTGACTTATAAATGTTGTTACAATGTTGGATACTCACGATAAATAATGCCAACGCGTCAAATCCGGAAGTTTCTACATTTTGGCAAGGGCTTGCACATTATTTTGGATGACTCGTTTTGCAAGGTTTTGCAGTCTGGCTACGATGTAATATCACCGCAATGTGGAAGCACCTATTTAAATATTACGTCAAGCTTTCAGACCATGAGAAAACACACAAAAATATAATATAATATAATCTTGGCATGAGCATAACACCGACATGTGACATGCAGTCACATATACAGTGGGGCAAAAAAGTATTTAGTCAGCCACCGATTGTTCTCCCACTTAAAATGATGACAGAGGTCTGTAATTTTCATCATAGGTACACTTCAACTGTGAGAGACAGAATGTGAAAAAAAAAATCCAGGAATTCACATTGTAGGAATTTTAAAGAATTTATTTGTAAATTATGGTGGAAAATAAATATTTGGTCAACCATTCAAAGCTCTCACTGATGGAAGGAGGCTTTGGCTCAAAATCTCACGATACATGGCCCCATTCATTCTTTCCTTAACATGGATCAGTTGTCCTGTCCCCTTAGCAGAAAAACAGCCCCAAAGCATGATGTTTCCACCCCCATGCTTCACAGTAGGTATGGTGTTCTTGGGGTGCAACTCAGTATGCTTCTTCCTCCAAACACGACGAGTTGAGTTTATACCAAAAAGTTCTATTTTGGTTTCATCTGACCACATGACATTCTCCCAATCCTCTGCTGTATCATCCATGTATCCATTTTGGTATAAACTCAACTCGTTGTGTTTGGAGAACGAAGAATACTGAGTTGCATCCCAAGAACACCAAATCTACTGTGAAGCATGGGGGTGGGAACATCATGCTTTGGTGCTGTTTATCTTCTAAGGGGACAGGACAATTTATCCGTGTTAAGGAAAGAATGAATGGGGCCATGTATCGTGAGATTTTGAGCCAAAACCTCCTTCCATCAGTGAGAGCTTTGAATGGTTGACCAAATACTTATTTTCCACCATAATTTAAAAATGTATTCTTTAAAATTCCTACAATGTGAATTCCTGGATTTTTTTTTCACATTCTGTCTCTCACATTTGAAAGTTACCTATGATGAAAATTACAGACCTCTGTCATCATTTTAAGTGGGAGAACTTGCACAATTGGTGGCTGACTAAATACTGTTTTGCCCGACTGTATATTGCTTAAAACCAGGTGTACCTAATGTTGTGACAGGATGAATCTATATAATGCAGTGGTTCTCAAACCACTTCAGAAGACACTACCATACCTACATTACCTACCATACCATAATGACCAACATTAAAATTCAGTAAAGTAATAGGCCTAAATATTCCCAAAAAATATAAACATAATAACTTTGGCCACTGTAACATTACACACAGTTTGAACAGTAAGACTGTGTATTCAATCGAACGCAACTGGACTGTTTGGTTTGTCTTAGAAGACATTTCGCCGCTCATCCGAGTAGACTTTATCAGTTCATGCTCATAGACTTACATTGGTCAGATCTAGGGCTGGGCGATATATCGATATACTCGATATATCGCGGGTTTGTCTCTGTGCGATATAGAAAATGACTATATTGTGATATTCGAGTATACGTTCTCACGCAGTTGCTTTTAGCTGCGGGCATTACACTACAGGCTCTCCCCACTCTTTCCTGTCTCTACTTCTCACAAACAGCAAGCGCACCTTCTTACACACGTCACATACTATCATGGCATACGTCACATATGTATATGTCCTAGCAGAGCAGAGAGGTAGCGGCATGAGTAACGTTAGCTGTGATGCTAGTGGAGCCATGCGAGTGGTAATACGAGAGAAAGAAGGTGCAAATCTGGTAACAAATGAAGAAATAATTAATTCCCAGGAAAAACAGCAGGGGGTCCATCGTCTGGCGGTAGTTTGGCTTGAAGTGGGAATTTGTCGAACAGACAACCGTAACTTCTCAAGTGTGGTCCTAAAACGTTGCTACAAAAAGTAGCATTACTGCGAAAATGTAGCATCATTTGAAAAGTCACCTGCTAGAGAATGAAGAGTGCTTACTCCACATTTCAACATCTCCATTCGGTCCCACACGCCCACAAAATCATGCACAAAAGTGCACTTTATTTGTTTTAAACTATTGTATTGGCATTCTGTGCAAAAAGTGCACATTAATTTAGTGTTGTTTTGATATTTCATCTTAGTGACATCATGCACAAAAATGCAGTCACAGCTTGTTTTAAAATGTCTCTGACAACCGTGCACTTTCTGTTTTGGAAATGACATGAATGTTTGTGCCCCTGCTTAATAACTGTTTAATAAATACAGTTTTGATCAATTGACTTAGTTGGAATTTCCTTCTCTGCATGAAAGTTTAAAATGAGCATAAATTAATGCAGTATGAAGAAGAATGTTTTAATATAGACACATGGAATCATCGTACTGCTGTGATTATATGTATCAAGTGTTAATTCAAGGCTAAGGCAAAATATTGAAATATATACCGTGTATCGCGATATGGCCTAAAAATATTGAGATATTAAAAAAAGGCCATATCGCCCAGCCCTAGTCAGATCTAGTCTTTGACTTAGGATGGTCAGATATAATTTAGCGGATGGTGCCAAACAGTCCCAAAGATTACAATGACCTGGAAGAATGTGAACATTCATAGATAAGACTGTGTCTGGTACGCGTACGTACCACAGTTTGAGAATCTCTGATATAATGTTTTTGAAATTTATTTTTAACCGTGTCTGAAAAAATAGTAGTGACTATAATACTTCAAGATATATGTTTAAGTAGTGGACATTTTGAAAAGACAAATTATGATACATTTGGAGAGGGTGAGGCGTGGTTTCATTTGCAATCTGGGAACGCCTCCAGAATCGAGCATGTTGAAGACAGATTAAAAAAAATGGGGTTCTAAAACCAAACCGAATTCACACCAAAAAAGGAATGAACAAATCATCAAGTTAGGAAGAAACCACAAGGAATAAATCATCATAGGTTCCCTTTAAGAGGCTTTAAAAATAGATCGTCGACGGTAGGCCTCAATGCACTGAGAGCAAAAATATATACACTGTATATCATAAAAGTGAGGATCATTGACCAATATAAAGATGCATCGAAACTAGGTTGGAACTTTACAATGTCTTAATAGCACCCGTGCTGTTGCAGAATCCCTGGAGACAACTGGGCTGATCAACCATGACTTCTCTTCATCCTATTTATGTTTCATGTTGCTTTGAAGTATGTTCCGTTCCCGCAAACCGTCAAAATCTTCTCTTTTCCTCCTCAGCAAACCTCTTGTATTTGCAATTCATTGTCAGAAGTGTCACTTACAGCAGGGATAGTTGAGCACCATGATGTCATCGATGGCAATGTATCCTTGCCTCTCCTTGGAAACGTTCGCCTCAATCAGTATCTGCAAGAGTGAAACATGAAAACATGAAGAGCAGATTTCGATCATACCCAAGGCAAATCATTATTTATGTTTATATTGTGGAGCTGTGCAAACTATATTAATCATCTTCCCTTTTGATGGCAGACGCATTCCTTACAAACAAGCCCATTAAAACATCTGTTGAGACCCCTTGCGAAAAAAAAAAAAGATTAGCGACATCAAGATGAAAAAAAAGAAAAACCAAGACACCAGAAACAGATACATTAGAATGTTTTGCCTCAGTCCGCAGGGCCAAGGGAAATAATGGCTTTATCAGCGGGCACACAATTCGGAGCATGATTCATTTTACATCCTGAGCAGAGCCCTCGTTGTACAGCTTGCACAGGACCATGAGACTCATGGGAAGCCCAGCGTCTGTACCATCCAACAGGTCAATAAGCCAGAAGAAACCCGATCAATATCAAATCACCTTCCACAATAATAGTGCGAGTTATGAGACACAAGGGTTATCTTTGTTTTCCTAGCTCCAAGGACAGTGCTCTGTCCATACATTTGATCGAAGGCCGGATTTGAGTTATGGTGTCTCATAATCCTTGGACCGAATGATTACAATGCTGTTGGTATCACTGGGTTCTGACTTTTACTGCGGCCTCATACGTACAGCCAAAGTATCCGCCATATAACTTGATAAGTGTGGAGCGAATGGCGTCTGCTAAAATGTGTCATAAACGAGAGCCTCTTTTCCTCAGATTACACGGCTAAACCGGGACAAAACATGCAAACCGACAAGGATTTTTTATTGTGGCAGAAACACAGGGGCAATTCTGATAAACATTTGTTGAAACTTTAAAGAGAAAAGTTTTGACTGAAACAAACTACAGATACTACAGTTGTCCCTCGCCACATCGCCTTTCAAACATTAACATTGCGGATTCGAGAAATACAATCAGTTAAGTTAAAGTTAAAGTACCAATGATTGTCACACACACACTAGGTGTGGTGAAATTTGTCCTCTGCATTTGACCCCTCCCCTTGGTCACCCCCTGGGAGGTGAGGGGAGCTGTGGGCAGCAGCGGTGCCGCGCCCGGGAATCATTTTTGGTGATTTAAACCCCAATTCCAACCCTTGATGCCGAGTGCCAAGCAGGGAGGTAATGGGTCCCATTTTTATAGTCTTTGGTATGACTCGGCCGGGGTTTGAACTCTCAGGGCGGGCACTCTAACCACTAGGCCAGGTTAACCGTCTTCTACATATTTCTGGACTAAATTAAGTGGTAAATAAAGTCTGAATTAGGTCCTGTGTGTTTAACAGGGCAGTATTTGTTTTACATTCTATTATTGTGATTTGGCGATTAAGATATTCATCAAGCGGGACTTTCGTTTCCATGTTAAGGGTGACCACGACTAACAACATGGCGGTTAATCTTGGTGTTACTGTATCGCGGCAATCAACTTAACCAACTTTTGTAAGAACAACTTTTTGATGGACTTCATCTTTAACTCCGGCCTCATCAACAAAACATCCCCATATCGGTGAGACTTTGGCTTGAGTGATGTCAAAAGACAAAACACAACTTGGACCTAATGCTAACAAAACTGCTATCAGTAACTTTATGAGCAAATCTGAGTAGAGATCTGTGGATTAACTTCATCTTTGACATCATCATCTTCACATTACATAGGTGAGCCTTTGACACGCAATGCTAACAACACAAAATGCTGGCAAC
Source organism: Nerophis ophidion (assembly GCF_033978795.1). Taxonomy (NCBI): domain Eukaryota; kingdom Metazoa; phylum Chordata; class Actinopteri; order Syngnathiformes; family Syngnathidae; genus Nerophis; species Nerophis ophidion. The sequence continues at coordinate 43,709,696 of NC_084621.1, read as the reverse complement.
AGTGTCATAGCTGTGACGGTTGAGCCACTTTTGGAATGACTGAGACTATAATAAGTAATTTTACATGGTAGACGTGTTGTAGTGGCCGGGTGATGCTTGGAGCACTGTGCTCTACACTCATGGCTAATATATTGGGTGGAATAAATATGAAGGTGACTACATTTTTAGAGGGCTATATTTTTAATTAAAAAACATATTTAGAAGGTTGTAAAATGTTTTTAATGCTATAACTACAAAAAATATTATATATTTTTTAATAATCCTACTTTGCAAAAAAAAATTTCCAACAAGCCCCAATAAATGAGGGATTACTGTAATCAACTAATGCAGTGGTTCTCAAATGGGGGTACTTGAAAGTATGCCAAGGGGTATGTGAGATTTTTTTTAAATATTCTAAAATGGCAACAATTCAAAAATCCTTTATAAATATATTTTTTTGAATAATACCTCAACAAAATATGAATGTACGTTCATAAACTGTGAAAAGAAATGCAATAATGCAATATTCAGTGTTGACAGCTAGATTTTTTGTGGACATGTTGCATAAATATTGATGTTAAAGATTTCTTTTTTTCTGAAGAAATGTTTAGAATTAAGTTCATGAATCCAGGTGCATCTCTGTTACAATCCCCAAAGAGGGCACTTTAAGTTTATGATTACTTCTATGTGTAGAATTTTTTATTTATAATTGAATCATTTGTTTTTGTCTTTTTTGTAATTTTTATATTTATTTTTCCAAATAGTTCAAGAAAGACCACTACAATGAGCGATATTCTGTACTGTTATACAATTTAATAAATCAGAAACTGATGACATAGTGCTGTATTTTACTTTTTTATCTCTTTTTTCAACCAAAAATGCTTTGCTCTGATTAGGGGGTACTTGAATGAAAAAAATGTTCACAGGTGGGTACATCACTGAAAAAAGGTTGAGAACCACTGAACTAATTTATGGTGGTATCATGTGTATGCCATATGTGCCGCAAACCAAAGCTGTCTTAGCTTAGCATTATATATAAAGTCGTAAGTCTAGCTTACCATATATACTCCAAATCAACACTCCAAAAAGTTGTTGAGTTGCCATTACAGTTGTCAATCTACATAGACTGAGTCACCAACGCGCGGTATTGTTTCTTTGAGCATATTTTTTAGGACCTCGGATCTTTGATTAAGCTCCGCATAATACTTTGTGGTGCAATTTTTTATTTTGAACAACTTCATGTTCAGTATAATCAAAAAGCTATAACAGCAAAACAAACGTATGTGGTTATTTTTTTGGTTTAACATGGTTCACAAAATGTTTTTTTATCAATGTACCTTTTTAACTGTATATTGACAGTCACAAATGGAACATGTTCAATATGAACTAGCTGTTAAAAAGCATGCCATTAGGGCTGACATCAACATGAGCACAAAACTCTAATTAGGCTGAATGTTGGACAAGAGAGAGAACAGATTAGAATGTCTGAAGCTCATATTACTCACTCTTATAAAGCACTCAATGTGAGATTGATTGCTGAGTAATTTTGCATCTTCTTAACCATTAGGATTGCGGGTTATTAAGCAGGAAACATTCTGTTCATTTGTTTCAATGAGCAACCTCCAAATTGTAATTGAAAGCCACTTTGCCAGTGAAACGTTGCATATGTTTGAGTATTAGTCTAATGGCTAGTTATTTGACTTTCTACTGAGAGAGAAGTGGGGATTTATCTACCACTAAAAAACATGGCGTGCGGTAATGTATGTCTGTTTTAAATAGAACGTTTTAGGAACACAGTTACTACCATGTAGGGTTTACTTTTAGGAGATGTTACAATATGTACAAAACCAAAAATAACTAACCTGGCCTAATAAACAAGTATTTAGATTTTTGTTCTTTCATCCAAAGTTAAAACTGGGAGAGTTGCAATATATTACTTTGGATCCATGATTTACAAACCCCTCATTGTACCAAATGTTCTATTTATGAACCACAAATTGAATAATAATATGCTTTGTTGTCTTAAACTTGTCTCAGTGTACAAACGTTTCATTCATTCATTGTGTAGCTTGCACCACATTGCTTGATTGATTGATTGAATCTTTTATTAGTAGATTGCACAGTTCAGTACATATTCCGTACAATTGACCACTAAATGGTAACACCCGAATAAGTTTTTCAACTTGTTTAAGTCGGGGTCCACGTAAATAAATACATGGTCAGTCATTTTGTGGCGGACTGATTGATCTCTGGTGCTCATTCAGACAGCAGAGTACAATCCTGCTGTTAGTTATTGAGCTACTTGATGTGCCTTTTGAGTGTTTTTTAGCCTTCTTACAACATACAGTATGTCTAGTTTTGCTAGCTCAATTGCTGGTATTCCGACACGTGACTTCGTACCGTAAGTGAAAACCAGCGGTGGTCAACTAAGCCAAGATGGCTGTTGTGCACCAGTTAGCGCGCAAACTATCTGAGTACACAAGTGGCCTAGAGCTTCCTGTAAAAAGCAGATATGAGCAAAAAAAATAAATAAATGATAAATGGGTTGTACTTGTATAGCGCTTTTCTACCTTCAAGGTACTCAAAGCGCTTTGACACTACTTCCGTATTTACCCATTCACACACACATTCACACACTGATGGAGGGAGCTGCCATGCAAGGCGCCAGCCAGCACCCATCAGGAGCAAGGGTGAAGTGTCTTGCTCAGGACACAACGGACGTGACGAGGTTGGTACTTGGGATTTGAACCAGGGACCCTCGGGTTGCGCACGGCAACTCTCCCACTGCGCCACGCCGTCCCTACTATGCAATGTAATAGACCCTAGTGCAGGGGTCACCAACCTTTTTGAAACCAAGAACTAATTCTTGGGTAGTGATTAATGCGAAGGGCTACCAGTTTGATACACACTTAAAAAAATTGCCAGAAATAACCAAATTTGCTCAATTTACCTTTAGTAAATATATACATATATATATATATATATATATATAAAATGGGTATTTCTGTCTATCATTCCTTCGTACATTTTTTTTCTTTTACGGAAGGTTTTTTGTCGAGAATAAATGATGGAAAAAACACTTAATTGAATGGGTTAAACGAAGAGAAGACAGGGGAAAAAGTTCAAATTAAATTTCGAAACATAGTTTATCTTCAATTTCGACTCTTTAAAACTCGAAATTCAACCGAAAAAAAGAAGAGAAAATAGCTCATTTGAATCTTTTTGAAAAAATAAAAAAAATAATTTATGCAACATATTTAGTAATTTTTCCTGATTAAGATTAATTTGAGAATTTTAATGACATGTTTTAAATATGTTAAAATCTAATCTGCACTTTGTTGGAATATATAACAAATTGGACCAAGCTATATTTCTAACAAAGACGAATCATTATTTCTTGTAGATTTTCCAGAACAAAAATTCTAAAAGAAATTGTAACGACTGAAATAAGATTTAAATTTGATTCTAAATATTTTCTAGATTTGCCAGAATAATTTTTTTGAATTTTAATCAAAATAAGTTTGAAGAAAGATTTCACAAATATTCGTCGAAAAAACAGAAGCTGAAATGAAGAAATAAATTAAAATGTATTTATTATTCTTTACAACAACAAACAATAATTTACTTAAACATTGATTTAAATTGTCAGGAAAGAAGAGGAAGGAATCTAAAAGGTAAAAAGGTATATGTGTTTAAAAATCCTAAAATGATTTTTAAGGTTGTATTTTTTCTCTAAAATTGTCTTTCTAAAAGTTATACGAAGCAAAGTAAAAAAATAAATGAATTTATTTAAGCAAGTGAAGACCAAGTTTTTTAAATATTTTCTTGGATTTTCACATTTTATTTGAGTCTTGTCTCTCTTAGAATTAAAAATGTTGAGTAAAGCGAGACCAGCTTGCTAGTAAATAAATACAATTTAAAAAAATAGAGGCAGCTTACTGGTAAGTGCTGCTAATTGAGCTATTTTTAGAACAAGACAGCGGGCGACTTATCTGGTCCTTACGGGCTACCTGGTGCCCGCGGGCAGTGCGTTGGTGACCCCTGCCTTAGTGCCTAGTACCCGTTGAGAACAGACGTTGGCTTGAGCATGTATGCAATGAGCCGGACTTGAGCCAGACGTGACATCATGTGCAACGCAGCAATGGGTGTCCAAATGAAGAAGTTGACAAGTGATTTGTGGTTTTCAAACATTCAGGAGGTGTGCACAGTGTTGTCGACACTGCCTCCTACCACCTCCCCCTCTCGTCTGCTGCACAAAAAGAACATTTGCCAACAAGATAAACTGAATTGTATTTCTATTTCTAAATCTTTGCAGTAATATTTGTTGTTGTTGTGTCACCGCAGGCGCCTAAAGATGCACCTCAAATGAGCTGTAGCGGACTGTGGAAGGCGAAGGGGCTTGTCGAAAGAGGTGTCGACGTTGTGATAGAAATGGGAGGCTTTGAAGGCGGGACATTTGAGCCACAAATACTTAGAGGATTCTCTCTCGTCCCCACAGAGCCGACAGAGATCGGACTCTGACTGCCCTGTGAGGTGCAGCCATTGGCGAACTGGATGATGGCCGCTACGGAATTGAATGTGATTAGTGAAGTCTGCCTTCGTTGGTTCAGCTCCGTTGTTTTTTCGACTTTGTTGATAAATAGTTGACTCGCCACCCCCTTGTTAAGTTTGTGAAACGTACAGTACTGGATAGCGCTTCATATTGTATTCAAATTGTACAAGAGTTTGGACAAACCGTGATTGGTGACTACACTTTGATAAATGCACACAGACTGACTGACACCAGCTCACAAGCTTAAATGCTACCATGAAAACAAGAGACATTGACATCTTTCCCCATTGCAAAACAACATATCGTATTTTTCGGACTATATGGCTGTCACACCGCGGTGAGGGATGTCTTGTCTTGGGTTTTTCTGTCTTATGGTTTGCATATTTTAATTTGAAAAGTAACTCTCCTCTCGTTTCAGGTCACTTGCCCTTCCTTTTGTGTCATCCGTCTGACGTCATCCCTGTTCTCTGATTGTTTCCAGCTGTTCCCTATTACCTTCATGTGTTTTATAAGCTCACTCCTTTCTTTGTTCTGTGCCAGATTGTCTCGTTTGTTCGTGCACTCTAGCGTCCATGTTCTTGTCCATGCCTTGCCTTCTCTCGTGCTTATGTCCCTTGATCCTGAACGCCTTTGTGAATATTTTGAGTTTTCCTTTCATCCTCCTCAGCAGAGTGATTTTGATTATTTCGTTATTCAGCCGCAGTGGTAAGTTTCAGTTAAATTTTTTTCATTCATTCCTCAACTTTTTGAGTGACTATTGTTGTTAAAACTTTATTAGATTAGGTAGTGCAGAAATTTTCATTTCTGTTGTTTTGGGCCTCCTGTTGGAGCGTTTTTTGTTAAATACTTTTTATAGCATATACGGCGTCAATTATAGTTCGTCTTTACTTTTGTGTTTTCCTCCGTTCGGAGTAATTTTCGGTTGTTCCTTCTTTTTCTGGAACTTTTTCGCCGAGTAGTTTTTTTTGTGATTAAAGATATTGTTATTTCTTGAATTTGGAGGTAAAAGGAAGTTGTCAAAATAAAAGCCTGTCTAAAGTCCCAACTCTGCATCTGAGTCCAATCCTTTTAACAAACGTGACAAAGGCACACTTAAAATCTTTTAATTTCTTCAATTATCCAAAGTGCACCTTATAACCTGGTGCATCTGATTTACAGATTAATTCTGGTTGTTCTTACCAACCACAAAATGTTTTATTTGGTTTATGGTATTGTTAGAATAATTGTTTCTAAGTTATCACAACAACTTTGTGTTACATTGAGTGCCCAACGAGAAGACCAAAAGCTGTCTGTGAACCTACCAAGAAGAAGGCATTTAAAACTCCACTGTGTAGGGGGGAAGCAACATGAAGGTGTTTCTGTTTCTTTCATGTATTGTAATCAACAGAAATATATTGTTTTAAGCCAAGAACTACAAAGCAAAGAAAAGGCAGGATGTGCCCAAGTTCCAGATGACCTCTTTTTTAACTCTTTTACGAACCTCTTTTTGAACTCTTTTACAAACCTCTTCTTTGAACTCTTTTACGACCTCTTCTGTGAACTGTTTACGACCCCATCTCTTTGGAAGCAGCTGTTGACATGTGGTCAGGGAAACTCCAAATAAAGGAGGAGGCGTGCAACCTTTCGCCAGTGCATGCTGGAGACTGTACAAGAGTACAAACCAGACGTTTCTCCTTGAATTGAGCCACATTTAATTATGTTTCTGTTTGATTATTTGCCTCTTGTCTCGTTTAATAGATGTCATCAGTGTTTGAACCTGACAGGTATAACGATAAGTGTGACCAGTTGATGGCAGTCACACATAAGAGATACATGTGGATTGCAGGTTGATGCCTGTTCAAAAAATGACGCTAGAAAAGCATGCCCAAAACGTTGTTTAATCGAGAATATAGAAGATTACACACCATCCATCCATCCATTTTCTACCGCTTATTCCCTTTTTGGGGTCGCGGGGGGCGCTGGCGCCTATCTCAGCTACAATCGGGCGGAAGGCGGGGTACACCCTGGACAAGTCGCCACCTCATCGCAGGGCCAACACAGATAGACAGACAACATTCACACACTAGGGACCATTTTAGTGTTGCCAATCAACCTATCCCCAGGTGCATGTTTTTGGAAGTGGGAGGAAGCCGGAGTACCCGGAGGGAACCCACGCATTCACGGGGAGAACATGCAAACTCCACACAGAAAGATCCCGAGCCTGGATCACGGCGCTCAAAAATCTGTCATAATGTTTTAGTACGACTTTTGGTAAGCTACGTGGCCGCACCACTTAATGGATTGTCGGAGCATTACGGCTACTGTAGTAAACCGTACTGTGCTTCAACGTACAAGATTATTATGATGTGTGTATAACGACCCCAAAATGACACCTATTAGGAGACATATCAGGCGTTTTGTTTCGCAATGTTATGCACAACCAAATGTTTTTACCAATTGGTACATGCTGTTGTGTAGTTGGGATCTGCGTACGTCACAAAAATGTGCGCACGTCAACCATTGTTGTTCGTGTTGTGGCAGTAGTCAATAAGCTCCTTCATTTCTCACCTCTGGTTGTAGGGCATTCATCATCCACTCTTGCCATTTGTAATACAAAGTAGCGTATAGTTACAACTTATATCTGGCAGTATACTCGCTATGGAAGCGCTAAAAACTACCTGTATAACAAAGATGATGGGGAGAAGACGCTGTCGAAGTATAGCCACGTAAATAAGACCGCCCACAAAACAGTGCATCCTGAAGATACAGTTCAAAAGCAACTTGAAGAGGTCTGTAAAACCTAATCTATGTAACATTTTGACCAAATAACCACTATTACATGTTATGTAGACCACAAGGACGTATTTAAATGTAGAAAAAAAAAAAAAGACTTTTTAATGTGCCTTATAATCTGGTGAGCCTTTTGTATTAAACTAGACTTGAATAGACCCGCTCATCGGCAGTGCACCTTAAAATCCGCACTGTGGTCCGAAAAATACAGTACCCCACCCTAAATTTATATGAACACTTTTGTTTAATAAATATAAAGTTCATCATCACTCCTTTGTTATATTTGTCTAATATACAGTACTGTGTAGTACTTTATATTGCATTTAAATGTACACACTTCTACTAAAATGTGGACTTTTGTTAAGGCTGGAACTTATTATTCATATTTACATTGTTTCTGATGAAGAGAAAGTGCTTCAATATACAAAGATTTCTATTTATAAAAGCCTGTTCAAGAACCAATTAAGTTTGTAAATACAAGGTTCAACTGTACTCCCTGAACGTTAAAGACAAAAGAAAAAGGTCATGAGCCAAAAGGAAACCATCCATCCATCTATTTTCGACCGCTTGTCCCTTTTGGGGTCGTGGGGGTGCTGGAACCTATCTCAGCTGAATTTGGGCGGAAGGCAGTGGACACCCTGGACAAGTCACCACCTCATCACAAAAAAAGGAAACCAGTTCAAGCAAAAAATTTCAAAAGCAGAAAGGTAGCGAAGAACAATAAAGTCTAAGAGTCAGAAAGCTCAGTTGTTATTCCTGGAAATGTCTTTTCATAGCCAGAGGCTCAAGAATGGAGAGGAAAATATTTTCACTCAAAGCTGTGGTTAATCATGTACACATTTTTGGCATCAACCTTTATAACAAGGATGTGCATTTTCTCATATTACTTATACTTATACTAAGAAAGCACAGGTTTTCAGAACATTTGGTTAAACCTTTTACATAGTTTCTCAAGTAGGGGCCTCAGCTGTACTAAACGCCCTGCCTCAATCTATATGTCAGGTACATTCAGTGACGTGCTGTCAGGGGAGGCAAGTGTGTCACTTGCCATCAGGTGGCTTAACCATGAGAGGTTCCAAAACAAAGTAATACAATAAAATCAATTTTAATATTTCTCTTTTGGTTTATGTTTTCTATGTGATTTTGGTGTGGTTCCTGTATATTTTGATCATTTTCATGGTCAAAATCACGGAAATTCCATGTTTCCTGATCAAAACAACGCAGCATACGAGAAGTGAGGCAGACACAGGTGGTGCCTCCACGGCTACACACAGTGTTTATTGGGCGTGTGCGTGCAAGGGGGTGCATGCTTGTCGCCACAGGGAAAAGGCAGGCCATGAGGCAGCATGTACCTCTGCCTCAAGTTAGGGTGCGATATATTGTCAACTTCCAGTTCAATGCCTCAGCAGTACTCTGACTTGCCACACTGGGAGAAGTGGGGGCGCTCAAGCTGGCAGACACCGGTCTCTCCAGCAGAAGCCAGCCTTTTTTCTTTTCTTTTTTTTAACTGTATTTATTACAAACATGGCATTTTTATTAAAGTAAGCCAGTGTTTGTGGGTGTTTTTTGTCAAGTGCCAAAATACTGTTTATTTTTTGGAATTAAATTAAACTAAATGAATGTGTCTGCCAATATGGAGGGTTATATACCGTATCCAAGATGAAATGCTTCTCTAAACTGGACTTTAAGACAACATTAATGCGATCATACAAAGTATGTTTTCATGGAGGATAGCTATTGCTGCTTCAGATACCAATACAGAAAGGTAACATACACTTACAATACTTGATTTATTTTGTTAAAAGCAAATGGGACCAAAACGTATTTAATAACAACTTTATTAAATACTTTTTGGAACCATTTATAATATCATGATATCAATATGATAACATTTTTATGAAAGCGAATAACTCCTTTTTTCCCTGTAACTCTAATGTGCAACTTAAATCAACAATGACTAGAATTTAAGTAAAAAAAGAAGAAGAAAAAAAAGTATGCATGCCTCACCGAGTGTTTAGATCACCGCACGTCACTGGGTACATTTGCCTCTTGAGCAATTAACAAACCTCTCCCCAATTAGACCTTAGTCCAGCCACACTTTTTTTTTTCTAGCTGACCTTCGAAATTATAACACGCTGTCACATTCAATTCAGCTGCCGGTGCTACGCATACAAATTCAGCTTGGAATAATCACATACACCACGTATATGTACAGTTAGTGTCAGTTTTAAATCAATGCCCTTCGCTCACAACCACTGTTACTTCACTCTGTCAACTGTCATCCATTCTAATCCATTCAAAAAAAGTGAAAAGATTAAGTAATATAATAAGACATAAAGTTGCTTTGAAGAAGTATACCATTCGCTGACAGGTCTCTCTTTCATCGCCGTCTACGGCCTACAAACTGGAGGATCGAGCAATACTCTTGCTCAGTGGTTCCCAACCTTTTTTCAGTGATGTACCCCCTGTGAACATTTATTTAATTCAAGTACCCCCTAATCAGAGCAAAGCATTTTTGGTTGAAAAAAAAAAGAGATAAAGAAGTAAAATACAGCACTATGTCATCAGTTTCTGATTTTTTAAATTGTATAAAAGTGCAAAATATTGCTCATTTGTAGTGGTCTTTCTTGAACTATTTGGAAAAAAGATATAAAAATAACTAAAAACTTGTTGAACATTAAACAAGTGATTCAATTATAAATAAAGATTTCTACACATAGAAGTAATCATCAACTTAAAGTGCCCTCTTTGGGGATTGTAATAGAGATCCATTTGGATTCATCAACTTCATTCTAAACATTTCTTCACAAAAAAATACATCTTTAACATCAATATTTATGGAAAATGTCCACCAAAAATCTGGCTGTTAAAGACTGAATATTACATTGTTGCATTTCTTTTCACAGTTTATGAACTTACATTCATATTTTGTTGTAGTATTATTTAATAAATATATTTATGAAGGATTTTTGAATTGTTATTTTTAGAATATTTAAAAAAAAAATCTCACGTACCCCTTGGCATACCTTCAAGTACCCCCAGGGGTACGCGTACCCCCATTTGAGAAACACTGCTCTTGTTCACCGAGTCTTTTTATTTATATTGTAAACAATACATGGACACATACACTATATTGCTAAAAGTATTTGGCCACCCATTGAAATGATCAGAAACAGGTGTCCTAATCACTTGGTCCGGCATAAAAAAAATCAAGCACTTAGGCACGGAGACTGTTTTTACAAACATTTGTGAAATATTGGGTTGCGCTCAGGAGCTCAGTGATTTCCAGTGTGCAACTGTCATAGGATGCCACCTGTACAACAGATCCGGTGTTGAAATGTCCTCGCTCCTAAATATTCCAAAGTCAACTGTCGGCTTTATTTTAAGAAAATGGAAGAGTTTGGGAACCACAGCAACTTAGTCACCAAGTGGTAGTCCACGTAAACTGACAGAGAGAGGACAGCGGATGCTGAAGTGCATAGTGCAAAGAGGGCGCCGACTATCTGCACAATCAGTTGCTACAAAGCTCCAAACTTCATGTGACTTCCAATTAGCCCACGTACAGTACGCAGAGAGCTTCATGGAATGGGTTTCCATGGCCGAGCAGCTGCATCCAAGCCATACATCACCAAGTCCAATGCAAAGCGTTGGATGCAGTGCTGTAAAGCACATCACCACTGGACTCTAGAGCAGTGGAGACACCTTCTCTGGAGTGATGAATCATGCTTTTCCATCTGGCAATCTGATGGACCATATCCGGGTTTGGAGGTTGCCAGGAGAATAGTACATTGTGACGAGTGTGAAATTTGGTGGAGGAGGAATCATGGTGTGAGGTTGTTTTTCAGAACTTGGTCTTGACCCCTTAGTTCCAGTGAAAGAAACGTTGAATGCTCCAGGATACCAAAACATTTTGGACAATTCCATGCTCTTAACCTTGTAGGAACAGTTTAGAGCGGGCCCATCTTCCAACATTACTGTGCACCAGTGCACAAAGCAAGGTCCATAAAGACATGGATGGCAGAGTCTGGTGTGGATGAACTTGACTTGCCTGCACAGAGTCCTGACGTGAACCCGATAGAACACCTTTGGGATGAATTAGAACGGAGACTGAGAGCCAGGCCTTTCCTGACCAACATCAGTGTGTGACCTCACCAATGCGCTTGTCATTCTCTCAATTAGCTTCAAGCACACCTGTGAAGTGAAAACCATTTCAGGTGGACTACCTCTTGAAGCTCATCGACAGAATGCTAAAAGTGTGCGAAAAATTTTTGGGAGCAAAGGGTGGCTATTTTGAAGAAACGAGAATATAAAAAATGTGTTCAGTTCTGGCACGTGCACACATAGGGCCCTATGGGTGCTTGAACCCATGCCCTTTTTTGCCTCATCTTAAAAAGTGCCCTCTGCCTGTGTGTGTGTTTTTTTTTTTTTCTTCAAACAACATTAATAAATTCCTGTTAAGGATGTAAAAAAACAAAACAAAACAAAAAAACAGCGGTACAAAAACTCCACGTTTTCTTGTAATACCGGGTTGTTTGAGCCTGCGCTTCCGCCAGAGAGAGGGAGAGAGGGCGAGTGAGTGAGTGAGTGAGAGAGAGGAGAGAAGGCCAACTGCGGCCTGAGGAGACGTGACAGTGGAGCAACTTGAACCTGTGAGTTATGGTCTAGTCGCCGTCTACTTTTTCAGCATCTAATATGGGTAATATTTCAGAAAAAGGCTGTATTATTCTATTATTCTATGTGTCAGCTTCTGTTTTTGCCGGACGTCGGAGCACAGCACATCAATTCCGCACAGAGCAGAGCGGATCGTCCTGGACAGGAAGTAGTGTACAAAATACAAAATAAAACACCGGGTTAATTTTCAAAATAGAATATACTGTGTTTACGGCGGATCACATTTCTCTCACAGTAGAGGTTTAGATATAAAGTTGTATTGCGTTTCAGTTGTTTAGTCTGAGCATTAAGTGAGAAAGACTATAAGTTGCAACTTGATGGTGTTTTCATCAAGTTAAGGGAAGAAGGACAGATTTTCACATTGAAGTTTTTTTTCATTTGGGTATTTATTTATTTTTTATTTTTTCCGAAGTTTATGTTGCACTGTTCAATGTTCAATATTAAAGTGCTTATCATTAACAATACATAGCCTAATAATAAACCAGTGTTTTGTTGCTTTTCATGTCTTCCAAGCCTATGATAATGTGAATTAACTCATTATGACAATAATTTGTTGACACAAAAGAAATGGCAATCACTTTTAACTACAAAGGACACACAGCTAAGTAGTTAGCTTCCTATTAGCAAATTTAATTTTACATTAATTTCCATATTGTGTAAAGGACCAAAAAAAAAATATGTCCTGCTCTTTTCTGACTTTGAGCCCCTGGCCCTCTATAATCATGTGCACGTCCCTGGTTCAGTTATTTCACGTTCTTTTGTTAAGTACATAACTCCACGTGTTCATTCATAGTTGTGATGCCTTCAGTGAAATTCTACAATGTAAATAGTCATGAAAATAAAGAAAACACATTGAATGAAAATGTGTGTCCAAACGTTTGGCCTGTACTATTTATCTTCAGTGTCATTACAGGTAGTGAGTAAAGGTAGTGGCATCATTAACCAATTACGGCGTATTCACTATTAAAGTCAAGTAACAAGCAACATCAGACATAGCTGACAATTTGGTGAGTAAAATGATTTGAAATAGAGGGACAAACATTTGAGGTGTGTGTTCTGTGAGAAATATCAGAAGGGACTTCTTCAAGGGGAAAAAGTGGAAGCGATGATAAGGAAAGGATAGAAACTGTTATCATTGGTGCGGTCATGACTGGAAACATCTTAAATATTTGATGGAAAGATTCTAAACGTAGTTGAAACGGCGACAGGAGGAGGAAAAAGGGTGCGTGATATCCGCAATACATTTCACTGAATCAAAATGTGCTGTTGTATGTGTAAGAAAGGGAATAATAATTCATTAGTAGTAGGGCTGTCAAAAAGACTCATTAAACTGAATTAATATATCAATAATATTCAACAGAAGAAACCTCCTATATTTACATTACCCGGAAATGTCTCTGGCAACGCATCTCTGGCAGTTTGTCCAAGTAGTGTTACTGTCACACAGCCACACATGTACAGTTGATGCGCTAGAGAGCTTGCAGAATTAAGCAACTAAATATAGAAGACGCTAAACGGCACGTCGGTCCCTCTCCATGGGAAATTTGAGCACAAAAAAAACAAATAGTTAAACCGTCGACTGGCATATGAATTATATTTGTATAGCGCTTTTTCTCTAGTGACTCGAAGCGCTTTACATAGTGAAACCCAATATCTAATTTTTACATTTAAACCAGAGTGGGTGGCACTGGGAGCAGTTGGGTAAAGTGTCTTGCCCAAGGACACAACGGCAAGGACTAGGATGGCGGAAGCGGGGATCGAACCTGCAACCCTCAAGTTGCTGGCACGGCCACTCTACCAACCGAGCTATACCGCCCCAAGGAGTTTTCTTTTCGTTTAGAAGCACTTCCATCATATAATGTTACATTAATCCAATCCACTTTATTTGTATAGCAAATTTAAACAACATAAATGTTTTTGGAGTGCTGCACAAAAATATTAAAAAGAATATTCAAATATCCTTAGCTCCACCAATGAATGAATAAAAAATAAAACCAATATAAAAATAAAAATAAATACATATTATTAAAAACGATTTTAAAGGGTAAAACCAATTAAAACAATAAATAGAAATAAAAAAAAAAAAACAAACAAAAAACAACAAAAACACAGAGGACCACACAACTCAGATAGTGTTAAAAGCCAAAGAATAAAAGTGGGTTTTAAGACGAGACTTAAAACACTCCACTGTGGGAGCAGTTTTAACATGGAGGGGCAGAGTGTTCCAGAGCTTAGGGCCGACCACAAAGAAGGCCCTGTCTCCCCTGGTTTTAATAACACAAATGAGTAACATATTAACGATACATATGAATGTGTCTTTCCTTTGAAAAATAAAACAAATCGTAAAGGAGTCCTTAAACTTAATCGTGTAAAATCACACAAGAAAAGCATTTGATTATTCAGATTTTAAAATTATCATTGTTCGACAGTTCTATTGTAATTGTTAGTCCGTTCATTGTTGGCTGAGGATATTTTTGACTGTGTGTAGTTATAATAATTTTATAACAGTGGCTCAAAATACATTTTCAAAACAAAAAATATATAGAACATAATAAATATCTAGCTTTCACATTCTAACTGATACAGTACCGGTACGGAATAGTATCAATTTTCTGTACTTTTATGTGTGTGCAAATGTTGTTGTCGTTTATTTGGAAGATGCATACAGTTACAATATGACACTCCACATGATCCACATATGTCAATGTTCTCATTACAACGTGTCCGAAAAGGAGTAGGAAGATGCAGAGCTTATTTAATCCTACCCCGTTTCCACTTCATTGAAATTAATAACATGTTTTCTGTTCTCAATTTGAAACAACATTTAAATCAATAAATGCAATAGCTCTCATTAATATATATTAAAGTAAGTAGTAAAATCGCACAATGACAAATAGAGATGTTCAATAAGATCAATGATGTTTAATACGATTATTTGTCATTGTACTTTATAAAAAAATATGAGTTTGAATGTTCCAATGACTATTATTAAAAAACAAATGTTATTCTTTATTTTACCACTGAGCTGTGCTGTCCAGTTGTTTTCTTACAGTACATGTTTGTCAGAGTTTGTTGTTGACTAACCTCAAGATGCAGAGAAGGAGCCAGGCATTGAATAAGGAACATGGTTTAAATATAAAATACTAGAACAAAACCAAACAAAGGGTACAAACATAAAGCACTCACGTGGGCGGATAACAAACAAAAACAGCTAGCATGGGAACTAGAAAATAAAAGGAGCTTAGAATGGAAGCTAACAAAAACAAAAGGCTTAGCATGGAGGCTAGCATAAACAGAACAGGGAACAGAAGTCGTTACATGTTGTACAAAGACAAAATAGGAAGCAGGGAACCAAAAAACAGTAAGCTACAAACATCTAACGAATTATAGCTTACCGCTACAATGCAAAGATACGACATGACAGGAGCGATAAGAGCGACATGTGGCAACGACAATAATCCAGCACTGACTGAAAGACAAAGCAGGTACAAATAGGAGCGGGCTGATTGACACCAGGTGTGGCCAGGTGCCAATCAGACGCAGCTGAGGGGAAACAAAGCACTCAGGGAGACAAACAGGAAGCTGAAACAAAATAAGAGTGCTGACAGGAACTAAGGACAGGAAATACTAAACACACAGAGGAAAAATGAAAACACAAACAGTCATTGGCAAGCCTGACAATGCCTGTCTCATTTGCAAGTACTGTAATGTACTATATAGATGTCCGATAATGGCTTTGTTGCGGATATCCAATATTCCGATATTGTCCAACTCTTAATTACTAATACCGATATCAACCGATACCGGTATATACAGTAGTGGAATTATCACATTATTATGCCTAATTTTATTGTGATGCCCCACTGGATGCATTAAACAATGTAACAGGGTTTTCCAAAATAAATCAATTTAAGTTAAGGAAAAAAATGCCAACTCGGCACTGCCATATTTATTATTAAAGTCACAAAGTGCATTATTTTTTTTAACATGCCTCAAAACAGCAGCTTGGAATTTCGGACATGCCCTCCTTGAGAGAGCATGAGGAGGTTGCAGTGGGCGGGGTTGGGGTGGGGGGGTTTGAGGTGGGGGCGGGGGGTTTGAGGGTGTGGGGTAGCAGGGGTGTATATTGTAGCGTCCCGGAAGATTTTGTGCTGCAAGGGATTCTGGGTATTTTTTCTGTCGTGTTTATGTTGTGTTACGGGGCAGATGTTCTCCCGAAATGTGTTTGTCATTCTTGTTCGATGTGGGTTCACAATGTGGCGCATATTTGTAAAAGTGTTAAAGTTGTTTATACGGCCACCCTAAGTGTGACCTGTATGGCTGTTGACCAAGTATACGGTGCATTCACTTGTGTGTGTGTGAAAACCCGTAGATATCATGTGACTGGGCCGGCACGCAAATGCGGTGCCTTTAAGGTTTATTGGCGCTCTGTACTTCTCCCTACGTCCATGTACACAGCGATGTTTTAAAAAGTCATACCTTTTACTTTTTGAAACCAAAACCGATAATTTCCGAAATTACATTTTAAAGCATTTATCGGCCGATAATATCAGCAGTCTGATATTATAGGACATCTCTAAGACTATACTATATAGTAGACTTTGCATGCAGTTGCAATTCCAAGGCATTAGATGGTAATTAAACTACAGTGCTTAACTTTAGTCAAGAAGTAGTCTTTGCCATTAGGTTGAATGTGCCAGTCTTTTCTTTTTTGAGCCCTACAAAGTGTTGTATTGTGTGTTTTATAAGTGTGTCATTAGACACCAGCTGTTTGATTGTAATGTGTAGTAGTAGTTTTCATTACCAATTTTGGAGGTGTTGAAATCGCCATATAAAATCGTTTTAGGCTAATCAGTAGCATGCCGATAGGAAATCCAATGTAAATTGAAGCTGGGGTTCACACGAGTCAGCCAGAAGCATGACGCTTGGTGTCACGTCCCACAGTTTGTTATCCTGCAAAAGCTTACTGAATCTATTTCATAATTGTCTTAATTATTGTAATTGCAAGATAAATGCTAGGAGGTTTTAAATCCATCTACAATTAAATTTTTGACTAAAACAATATTTTTTATTACACCCTAAAATGCACAGCAACCACTGAGTGTAGTCTGTATCTGTGCTGTATATATACATGTTTCAAGATATGGAAATGTTTCATTCCAGGAGCTCTAAAAAAATCTTGAAATCTACTAAGGTAGCAAATCTGCAGGTTTGAAACTACCGGGAATGTATTTTACTGTCAGACAACGATAAGAGGAGTCTATTTTCACCTTGGCTTCACAAGTGAGCTTTTCTTGTTTAATGGCATGATAATTCTGCTTGTCTATCACTTAAACTCACAAAGTGATTGCATTAGACATGCGATGAAGAGACTGAGAGCAAAAATCTTTTTATACTTGAAGTCATGCAAGCAGCTAAGATTGTTTTCAAAGTAAAATGTCCGTGAAGAAGTATTTCTGCCCGATAGAAAAATGATGAAAGAAGTCATTGCTGGTTTCTCATTAGGAACATGTACTGTAGGATGTTGAACACGTTATGGCGTCTGATTGCAGTGACACTAGGAGTTAGAGGAGCTAAAAAAAATAAAAATAAAAAAAAGGTGTTTAGATGAATAACAATTCTTATTTGTAACTCTTCCCAATCCATTAAAAGACTTAAAAAAATAAATAAATAAACTTTTTTTTTTTTTTTTTTAATCATGCCAGTAAGGCAAATCGTATTGATGATGTAACCCTAACCCATATATGCAGTACAGATTTACTTTAGTGCTGGATACGTCTCTTGTTGACTTATTTGTATTTGACTTAATTAAATTTTCAGGTATAAATGTTTTAAGAAAAATACGTTTTTTTTTAAGTGATATAAAAGTTTATCAGAGCTTTAAGTCTATTTTATGGAGGAATGTAGTTAATCATATAAGTGCCACCCAATAGTATTAAAAAAAGTATTGATTGTGAGCCGAGAATTGTTTTAATTTGTTACCCCAAAAAATTTAATCTTTGGGGTAACAAAGCTACTATATTGGATCCACTTTGGACTGGACTCTTACCGTTATGTTGGATCCACTATGGATTGGACTTTCACAATATCATGTTAGACCCGCTCGATATCCATTGCTTTCGGTCCCCTGGGAGGAGAGGGGGTGGGGGTGGGGTTTTTGAGGGGTGGGGGTTGCCCACATATGCGTTCCTCTCCAAGGTTCCTCATAGTCATCATTGTCACTGTCACCGACGTCTCACTGGGTGTGAGTTTTTCCTTGCCCTTATGTGGGCTCTGTACCAAGGATGTCGTTGTGGTTTGTGCAGCCCTTTGAGACACTTGTGATTTAGGTCTATATAAATAAAAATTGATTGATTGATTGATTGAATCGAAGAGTGTGGTGCTCAAAGATTCACAGTACTATTAGATCCATCCACCCATTCATTTTCTACCGCTTGTCCCTTTTCTGGGTCGCCTTTTATAGTAATATAAAAACATATAGAGTAACTATGCTTGATCGATATATTATAAATGACAAGGCATGTCAAATGTAGCTACATTTTTGGACTAAATTTCCTTTAAAAAGCAAACACAAAACCACAGCAAGGATTATGGCAGGCTAGACAGAGGGTAATCTAATGATTAAATAACATCATCTTTAACCTAACATATAGCACTAGTTATTTTGACATATTAATTCTACTTTCACATTTGAGGTAATTCCAGTGTTCACATTGTCACTATGATTAACCACTGAGGACTGTGTTTATTCATGGAAAAGTAAGTGAAGATGTTTTTTAAAGTTAAAGTTAAAAGGTAAAATACCAATTGTCACACACACACTAGGTGTGGGGAAATAATCCTCTGCATTTGATCCATCACCCTTGAACAAGCCTCAGGAGGAGGGGAGCAGTGAGCAGCAGCGGTGACCACGCCTGGGAACCATTTTGGTGATTTAACCCCCAATTCCAACCTTTGATGCTGAGTGCCAAGCAGGGAGGTAACGGGTCTCATTTTTATAGTCTTTGGTATAAATAGGGTTTGAACTCACGACCTACCGATCTCAATCACAGCATCATTTGGTGTGTTTTTTTAGTATTTTAGCTAAGTTCTTGTGACTGTAGGTGTGATGACATTAAATGCAAAACCATAATAATACATTAACATACTGTAGAAATATCATTCAGACACAGTGTCAATTCAAACTGAACATGATTTTATTTTATTTAAGCAGGGTTTTTTGTGTGAAGCGGCTCGTTAAAGGACGAGAAGCGTTTCAAAAACAATAAATAGACAGCATTGACATCATATCTGTCATTGTGTTTGACTTTGCATGCTGCAATAGAATGTGTGCAGTATGTATTATTTATTGCTATTTTTTTTAGTTTTTCGTTGTGTTTTATCTGTAGCTGTGTAGAAATGGCAACACTGAAGTGGCAGCTGTTTGCATCAGCTCTGTGCTCTGTTGTTGTAGTTTATGTTCTTTGTGTTCTTTAATGTTTCCCTCTTGTTTTCATGTGTTTTTATCTTGTTGTTTATGGACTTTCTGTATCTGCACTCCAACCACATAATTTCCCTATTGTGGGATGCATAAAGTCTATTCCATCCTATCCTACATTACCCAAATGAAAGGTTTTTAAGCAGCAATTAAATGCTATTTAATGTTTTTAAAAACTGACATAAAGAAAACGTCTCTATAGCATCTTACTGGCACTTATAGGGATGGGTATTGTTTACATTTTAAATGATACCAGTACAAAATCGGAACTTGAACAGCGCCTGATATGGTATTATTAAGAAATATAACATAAAACATAAAAAAAACACAAAAAACGCCCACAAAAACTGTTTTATTCCAATGAAATATTGTAACAATCAAGTTGAATATACTAGTAATTCAAATACTCCAGTTGTATTTATTAAATGACAAATAATACCATGTAAAATAAGTTTTAAAGGGGAACATTATCACAATTTCAGAAGGGTTAAAACCAATAAAAATCAGTTCCCAGTGCCTTATTTTATTTTTCGAAGTTTTTTTCAAAATTTTAGCCATCATGGAATATCCCGAAAAAAGACTATAAAGTGCCTGGTTTTCCCTATCTGTGAAGCCACCGTCCATGTTCCTGTGACATCATCTAGTGATGCCAATACAAACAACATGGCGGATAGCTCAGCAAGATATAGCGACATTAGCTCGGATTCAGACTCGGATTTCAGCGGCTTAAGCGATTCAACAGATTACGCATGTATTGAAATGGATGGTTGGAGTATGGAGGCACATAGCGAAAACGAAATTGAAGAAGAAACGGAAGCTATTGAGCGAATAGCTATCGAAGCTATTCGGCGATCGCCTTCTAACCAACGATTGAGTGGGATATCCATACATCTATGTGCCATGTCTGCCTTCGCATCGCCGGTAAAATGTGCAGACCAAACGTTCGGGACTTTCGCATCTTGTGACACTGTAGCAACTTAAATCGGTCGATTGGTAAGTGTTTGTTTGGCATTAAATGTGGGTGCAGGGAAAGGCTGGATGCAAATATAGCTACAAATGTACATACAGCTAGCCTAAATAGCATGTTAGCATTGATTAGCTGGCAGTCGTGCCGTGACCAAATATGTCTGATTAGCACATAAGTCAATAACATCAAAAAAACTCACCTTTGAGATTTCGTTGACTTTATCGTTGGAAATGGGGCGGCATAGCTCGGTTGGTAGAGTGGCCGTGCCAGCAACTTGAGGGTTGCAGGTTCGATTCCCGCTTGTGCCATCCTAGTCATTGCTGTTGTGTCCTTGGGCAAGACACTTTACCCAACTGCTCCCAGTGCCACCCACACTGGTTTAAATGTAACTTAGATATTGGGTGTCACTATGTAAAGCGCTTTGAGTCACTTGAGAAAAGCGCTATATAAATATAATTCACTTCAAATGCATCTGCAGGGTATCCATAAATCTCTGTGCCATGTCTGCCTCTGCATCGCCGGTAAAATGTGCAGACCAAACGATCGGGACTTTCGCATCTTGTGACACTAGAGCTACTTAAATCTGTCGATCGGTAAGTGTTTGTTTGGCATTAAATGTGGGTGTACATTAAATTTGTGGCATTAAATTTGTATGTACAAATGTACATACAGCTAGCCTAAATAGCATGTTAGCATCGATTAGCATGTCGTGCTAATCGATGCACACTCCACGTAAGTCAACTTGAATCCGTCCCTGATCGTGTTGGTACACCCTCCGACAACACACCGACGAAGCATGATGTCTCCAAGGTACAGAAAACAGTCGAAAAAACGGAAAATAAGAGCTGATTTGACTTGGTGTTTGTAATGTGTTTGAGAAAATGGCGAATTGACTACCTATGTGACGTCACAACGTGACGTCATCACTCTGAGTGCGAATAATAGAAAGGCGCTTAATTTGCCAAAATCCACCCATTTAGAGTTCGGAAATAGGTTAAAAAAATATATGGTCTTTTTTCTGCAACATCAAGATATGTATTGACGCTTACATAGGTTTGGTGATAATGTCCCCCTTTAAAATCCACACATTGGCATAATTGTTAGACCCGCTCGACATCCATTGCTTTCGGTCCCCTAGAGAGGGGGGGTTGCCCACATCTGAGGTCCTCTCCAAGGTTTCTCATAGTCAGCATTGTCACTGGCGTCCCACTGGATGTGAATTCTCTCTGCCCACTGGGTGTGAGTTTTCCTTGCCCTTTTGTGGGTTCTTCCGAGGATGTTGTAGTCGTAATGATTTGTGCAGTCCTTTGAGACATTTGTGATTTGGGGCTATATAAATAAACATTGATTGATTGATTGATTGATGATTGCTGCAATACAGATCATCGAGAATGTGCAAAAAGCGCTCGCCGTAACTGTTATTAGTGCAAAATGAGAAAGTTATGTGTTGTTGTGGCTACTAGCTGGCCTTGTGCTGCAGTGCTAACAATGTTATGAAGGCTGTTTTTGGCGTGTCAAAGAGAGTAGTGTGTTTAAAACGAGTGTCGGACTTTGTGTGCTTCTGTTGGATTGCTACATTACTTAAAAGACGTTATTTGTACAATATCACCACTACGGATGTAACGATATGAACATTTCCCCACATGGTTATCGCAAACAAAATTATTTCGGTCCTCATTATTATTGCAGTCTTGTTGAATGTGCTCAAAAAGTACTTACATACACACTGACATCTTTTGAACAAGTTTTTTTTTTTTAAATAACTTTAGTTAATAGACACACTGTGAGAAAAGCACTTAAGCACTTTAACAGATATTGAAATGGAAACTACGTAAAAAAAACCTTTCAATCTATTCCTACAAACCCCATTTCCATATGAGTTGGGAAATTGTGTTGGATGTAAATATAAATGGCATACAATGATTTAAAAATCCTTTTCAACCCATATTCAATTAAATGCACTACAAAGACGAGATATTTGATGTTCAAACTCATAAACTGTATTTTTTTTTTTTGCAAATAATTAACTTAGAATTTTATGGCTGCAACACGTGCCGGAGTAGTTGGGGAAGGGCATGTTCACCACTGTCTTACATCACCTTTTCTTTGAACAACACTCAATAAATGTTAGGGAACTGTGGAAACTAATGGTTGAAGCTTTGAAAGTGAAATTCTTTCCCATTCTTGTTTTATGTAGCGCTTCAGTCGTTCAACAGTCCGGGGTCTCCGCTGTCGTATTTTACGCTTATAATGCGCCACACACTTTCGATGGGAGACAGGTCTGGACTGCAGGCGGGCCATGAAAGTACCCGCACTCTTTTTTTACGAAGCCACACGGGCTGAATGTGTCTTGGCATTGTCTTGCTGAAATAAGCAGGGGTGTCCATAAAAAAGACGACGCTTTGATGGCAGCATACATTGTTCCAAAACCTGTGTGTACATTTCAGCATTAATGGTGCCTTCACAGATGTGTAAGTTACCCATGCCTTGGGCACTAATGCAACCCCATACCATCACAGATGTTGGCTTTTGAACTTTGCGTCGATAACAGTCTGGGTGGTTTGCTTCCCTTTTGGTCCGGATGTCACAATGTCGAATATTTCCAAAAACTATTTGAAATGTGGACTCGTCAGACCACAGAAAACTTTTCCACTTTGCATCAGTCCATCTTAGATGATCTCAGGCCCAGAGAAGCCGGCGGCGTTTCTTGATGTTGTTGATGAATGGCTTTCACTTTGCATAGTAGAGCTTTAACTTGCACTTACAGATGTAGCGACAAACTGTATTTACTGACATTGGTTTTCTGAAGTGTTCCTGAGCCCATGTGGTGATATCGTTTAGAGATTGATGTCGGTTTTTAATACAGTGCCGTCTGAGGGATCGAATCTCAAGGTCATTCATTGTTGGTTTCCGGCCATTACGTGGAGTGATTTCTCCAGATTCTCTGTACCTTTTGATGATATTATGGACCGTAGATGTTGAAATCCCTAAAATTCTTGCAATTGCACTTTGAGAAACGTTGTTCTTAAACTGTTTGACTATTTGCTCACGCAGTTGTGGACAAAGGGGTGTACCTCGCCCGATCCTTTCTTGTGAAAGACTGAGCATTTTTGGGGAAGATGTTTTTATACTCAATCATGGCACCCACCTGTTCCCAATTAGCCTGCACACCTGTGGGATGTTCCAAATAAGTGTTTGATGAGCATTCCTCAACTTTATCAGTATCTATTGCCATCTTTCCCAACTTCTTTTTCACGTGTTGCTGGCATCAAATTCTAAAGTTAATGATTATTTGCAACAACAAAAACAATTTTCAGTTTGAACAGGGACAGCGTGGCGCAATGGGAGAGTGACCGTGCGCAACCTGAGGGTTCCTGGTTCAATCCCCACCTAGTACCAACCTTATCACGTCTGTTGCGTCCTGAGCAAGACACTTCACCCTTGCTCCTGATGGGTGCTGGTTAGCGCCTTGCATGGCAGCTCCCTCCATCAGTGTGTGAATGTGTGTGTGAATGGGTAAAAGGGGAAGTAGGGTCAAAGTGCTTTGAGTACCTTGAAGGTAGAAAAGCGCTACACAAGTACAACCCATTTATCATTTATTTAACATCAAATATGTTGTCTTTGTAGCATATTCAACTGAACATGGTTTGAAAATGATTTGCAAATCATTGTATTTCGTTTATATTTACGTCTAACACAATTTTCCAACTCATAAGGAAACAGGGTTTGTATTATTTATCATTTCTGGCAGGTATTGTTGCGTCTTACTCTGTTCAATGGTCCTTGAACACACCGTAAAAACACCTCCACATTGTAGAACGATCCATATTGTAGAGCAGAGCTTTTAGTTGAATGTACACATTGAATAGTTTAGTTGCTCAGACAGTAATGTGTTTATATAAGTTTAGAATGCAGTATGTCGTTTTTTAACGGGGAAAGACAATAATGTCTTATTTTCATGTTAGCATTTAGGCTAATGAGCTGGCACTAGTCAGTCTGTGAGTTTATCAAAGAGCAGTTATCAGTCAGGGTTTTTCCAAAATGTTGATTGAAAAGGTTACGTACTAACCGTCAGGAGTCTTGCCTCGGTAATCATTTATACCGTTTATTATTACGTCCCTATGCATTTGTTGCAGGTAGCTGCATTCATTTAACACCGAAATGAAGCATAGATTGATTCTTTCTTTTTTTGGTCTGACTACTGCCGCTTTCCATCCCAAGTCATGACTGTTTAGGACCTTTGTATTATTTTCCTGTGCTGGGTATTTCTTTGTTTCCACCTCCTGTGCACTTTCATTTCCTTCTACTTCACCTTGGGTCTGAGGGCTGACCCCCTACCTGTTCCTGATTGACAATCAGGAGACACACCTCTACTCTACTTGATTATGGATCCGGAGGCTTTTATTGTTGCTGGTTTAATGCCTTATATTCGTTTTTACCTGCCCGTCACCTCAAGTCTCTGCATCCTAGGGTCAGGCCGCAAGCTACCATGTGCTACCGTGACACTCTTCTTCCCATAAGCCTGTATTATTTACCCTCCTCAGCCTCTTCATTGTTAGACTTTTATTGATTCCGACTCTCTCTTTATAAAAAATTGAGAGTAAAGACTAATTCAGTAGACAGGCAAGGTTGATCAATCTTTGACAGTGTAAAGAATGTTTTTAATGCAAGTGTTACTGCCTTGATATGTTGCTAAAGCAGAATTTTTACGATTACACTGCATTTATATGGCAAACGTCAACAATACACTAAAATATATTGAGCTGTGCTGACTTATTGTTCAACATACTGTACGAGCAAGAGCTTATTAAAATGTTTAATGAGGGCTTCGCAAACATGGGATGATTCACAAAGACTATGAGAATATAAACGAAGCGGTGGATGTGTAATTATTGTGAAAAGGAGCTGCCGAGCTGACACCTTATTAGGCTGTTTATGAAGCTAAGGAAGTCTGATTGGGAAAAACACTGATTAGTTGAGTTGGTAAAAATTTCAAACACACAGAGAAACCTGAAATGAGAATGATGTATTTATGGCTCTACATGCATCTTGAACTGCACTGTTATCACCCTCTGTTGTCTATATTCTTCATACCGACCACTGGACTGTACGTAAGTCAAATAACTAAGTTGTATTATACCTTCTCACACCTTCTCATTCAATGTGTTTTCTTTATTTTCATGACTATTTACATTGTAGATTGTCATTGAAGGCATCAAAACTAAGAATGAACAAACCCCGTTTCCATATGAGTTGGGAAATTGTGTTAGACGGAATACAATGATTTGCAAATCATTTTCAACCCATATTCTATTGTAGTGGTTCTCAACCTTTTTTCAGTGATGTACCCCCTGTGAATTTTTTTTAATTCAAGTACCCCCTAATCAGAGCAAAAATTTGTTGGTTGAAAAAAAAGAGATAAAGAAGTAAAATAAAGCACTATGTCGTCAGTTTCCGATTTATTAAATTGTATAACAGTGCAAAATATTGCTCATTTGTAGTGGTCTTTCTTGAACTATTTGGAAAAAAACATATAACAATAACTAAAAACTTAAACAAGTGATTCAATTATAAATAAAGATTTCTACACATAAAAGTAATCATCAACTTAAAGTGCCCTCTTTGGGGATTGTAATAGAGATCCATCTGGATTCAGGAACTTCATTCTAAACATTTCTTCACAAAAAAGTAAATCTTTGACATCAATATTTATGGAACATGTCCACAAAAAATTTAGCTGTCAACACTGAATGTTGCATTGTTGAATTTCTTTTTACAGTTTATGAACGTACATTCATATTTTGTTGAAGTATTATTCAATAAATATATTTATAAAGGATTTTTTAATTGTTGCTATTTCTAGAATATTTTTTAAAAATCTCACGTACCCCTTGGCATACCTTCAAGTACCCGCAGGGGTACTCGTACCCCCATTTGAGAACCACTGTTCTATTGAATGCACTACAAAGACAACATATTTGATGTTCAAACTCATAAACTTAATTTTTTTTTTTTGCAAATAATAATTAACTTTGAATTTTATGGCTGCAACACATGCCAAAGTAGTTGGGAAAGGGCATGTTCACCACTGTGTTGGGTCACCTTTTCTTTTAACAACACTCAATAAACGTTTGGGAACTGAGGAAACTAATTTTTGAAGCTTTGAAAGTGAAATTCTTTCGCATTCTTGTTTTATGTAGAGCTTCAGTCGTTCAACAGTCCGAGGTCTCCGCTGTCATATTTTACGCTTATAGTGCGCCACACATTTTCGATGGCAGCATATGTTGTTCCAAAACCTGTATGGACCATTCAGCATTAATGGTGCCTTCACAGATGTGTAAGTTACCCATGCCTTGAGCACTAATGCACTCCCATATCATCACAGATGCTGGCTTTTGAACTCTGTGTCGATAACAGTCTGGATGGTCCTCTTACCCTTTGGTCCTGATGACACAATGTCAAATATTTCCAAAAAACAATTTGAAATGTGGACTCGTCAAACCACAGAACACTTTTCCACTTTGTATCAGTCCATCTTAGATGGTTTCGGGCCCAGAGAAGCCGACAGCGTCTCTGGATGTTGTTAATAAATGGCTTTCGCTTTGCATAGTAGAGCTTTAACTTGCACTTCCAATGTAGCGACGAACTGTATTTACTGACAGTGGTTTTCTGAAGTGTTCCTGAGCCCATGTGGTGATATCCTTTAGAGATTGATGTCGGTTTTTGATACAGTGCAGTCTGAGGGATCAAAAGTCATGGTCATTCAATATTGGTTTCCAACCATGCCACTTACGTGGAGTGATTTCTCCAGATTCTCTGAACCTTTTGAGTATATTATGGACCGTAGATGTTGAAATCCCTAAATTTCTTGCAATTGCACTTTGAGAAATGTTGTTCTTAAACTGTTTGACGATTTGCTCACGCAGTTGTGGACAAAGGGGTGTACTTCGCCCCATCCTTTCTTGTGAAAGACTGAGGATTTTTTGGGAAGCAGTTTTTATACCCAATCATGGCACCCACCTGTTCCCAATTAGCCTGGACACCTGTGGGATGTTCCAAATAAGTGTTTGATGAGCATACCTCAACTTTATCAGTATTTATTGCCACCTTTCCCAACTTCTTTGTCACGTTTTGCTGGCATCAAATTCCGAAGTTAATGATTATTTGCAAAAAACAAAAATGTTTATCAGTTTGAACATCAAATATGTTGTCTTGTAGCATATTCAACTAAATATGGGTTGAAATCATTGTATTCCGTTTATATTTACATCTAACACAATTTCCCAACTTATATGAAAACAGGCTTTGTAACTGAAAACATGTTTTGTATTCTAGTTTCTTCAAAATAGCCACCCTTTGCTCTGATTACAGCTTTGCATACTCTTGGCATTCTATGGATGAGCTTCAAGAGGTAGTCACCTGAAAGGGTTTTCACTTCACAGGTGTGCTTGAGTCTGAGTGTTTCAGACTTTTTCTTTTAGGTGCAAAAAGTCTCAAAAAAAGTAGGTTTATTTGTGTGGATCTCCATTAGCTGTGCTCTTACAAAAACCTAATGAATCCGATTCAACTAGGATAATCTTCAGTTGAAAACAGTTTTGTAATTCCAGATTCAGTTTTTTATGCATCATGGCAAGTAATGTGATTAAAAAAGCAGGTTACCGTATTTTTCGGATTATAAATCGCTCCGGAGTATACGTCGCACCGGCTGAAAATGCATAATAAAGAAGGAAAAAAACGTATATACGTCGCACTGGAGTATAAGTCACATTTTTAGGGGAAATTTATTTGATAAAATCCAACACCAAGAATGTACATTTGAAAGGCAATTTAAAATAAATAAAGAATAGTGAACAACAAGCTGAATAAGTGTACGTTATGTGACGCATAAATAACCAACTGAGAAGGTGCCTGGTATGTTAACGTAATATATTATGGTAAGAGTCATTCAAATAACTATAACATATAGAACATGCTATACGTTTAGCAAACAATCAGTCACTCTTAATCGCTAAATCCGATGAAATCTTCTTCCTCGATGTCGCTTCTAAACAACTCTGCCAACTCCAAAGGTATGCGCCGCTTCCTCTTGTCGTTTTCTGCTGCATATTTTACTACATCCAGCTTGTAATCTGCAGTAGATGATTTCCTTTTCAGTCCAATTTTTGTTCAGCCCTTCTCAGATTTTATAAATTACCGCCAACGATGAAATGATCCATTTAAATAGCTACAGCAGTAGCATATAGCATATAGCAGTTAGCATCCCATGACCCACAATGCACTTCTGCCATGAGCCTCCCCCGCCGAATTCTTATTGGTTGACGTCTTCGAACTACCTCACCGACAGGCCACAGTACGTCAGACTGAAGGACATCACGTCTGACACTGTGATCAGCAGCACCGGAGCGCCGCAGGGAACGGTGCTGGCCCCTCTTCTCTTCACCCTGTACACCGCTGACTTCTGCTACAACTCAGAGCTGTGTCACATCCAGAAGTACGCGGATGACACAGCCATTGTCGGGTGCATCAGGGACAGCAGAGAGGAGGAGTTTCGGAACCTGGTGAGGGACTTTGTTGTCTGGTGCCACACGAACCTCTTGCAGCTCAATCCGTGAAAGACCAAGGAGCTGGTCATTGACTTTGAGAGGTCGAGTCCACGGTCACAACCTATTGTGATCGAGGGAGTTGAGGTACAGACCGTGGACTCGTTCAAGTACCTCGGGGTTTGGGTGGACAATAAGCTGGACTGGACTGTCAACACGGACCACCAGTACAAGAAAGGACAGAGCAGACTACTTCCTCAGGAGACTGCACTCCTTCAACATTTGTAGAAAACTCCTGTGGATGTACTACCAGTCTGTGGTTGCCAGTGTTCTCTTCTACATGGTAGTGTGCTGGGGGGGCAGTACATCTAAGAAGGACAGCTCCAGACTTGAGAAACTGATCAGGCGGGCCGGTTCTACAATGGGAATGAAACTGGACTCACTGGTGACGGTGGCAGAGAAGAGGACTGTTGACAAACTAGTGAGCATCCTGGATGATGCCAGTCACCCTCTGCATAGCGTTATCAGTAGCCAGAGGAGCCTATTCAGTGCTAGACTGCTTCATCCCAAGTGCAGGACTAATACACTCAAAAACTCCTTTGTCCCATACGCCATTAGACTGCACAACTCCTCTCTGGGGCAGGGGGCGGGGGGCGGGGGGTACTAGGATGACAGGGGATGCAAAACAATAACAGTGCAATACGTTTTCATAACATGGTCACTACTGCCTACTTTGTCTTGTTATATTCTTATTTTACTGTTATAATTGTATTCCCA
Organism: Nerophis ophidion; assembly: GCF_033978795.1. Lineage (NCBI taxonomy): Eukaryota > Metazoa > Chordata > Actinopteri > Syngnathiformes > Syngnathidae > Nerophis > Nerophis ophidion. Next base: position 43,679,964 of record NC_084621.1, on the reverse strand, counting down.
TTGTTGCTTTTTATTTTTTATTCTTATTGTAATATTTCTCTCTTTTGTTTCCATTTAAACCCCCATTATTTACTTTTTTTTTTTTTTTAATTGATCTCAACTCTGTACACTGCTGCTGGAATTTAAATTTTTCTGAAGGAACTCACCTGAAGGAATCAATAAAGTACTATCTATCTATCTATCTATGTCTATATGACGATTGCTGACGTGTGTGTGACGATTGCTGACATTTTATTCGTCTCTTCCGCGAATGAGATAAATAATATTATTTGATATTGTACGGTAATGTGTTAATAATTTCACACATAAGTCGCTCCGGAGTATATGTCGCACCCCTGGCCAAACTATGAAAAAAACTCTGACTTATAGTCCGAAAAATACGGTAATTGAAAACCTATGTTTGAATGTACATCATGTTTTATTACTGACAAATACACTGATCTGTACTCCATCTCATGGCCATGCACATTTAATAATAGGTCATACTGTATTTTATTCATCGGTCTGATAGCCATATGACTGAGTTGCAATGTGTCCATTAACTAACGTCAGGCAGGACAGGTCCCAATTGGCTGCAACTATGCAAGAAAAGCCGTTGAAATAATAAAACGATGAATATTGATATGATTATATTTCATACAGACTGAGCAGCTAACATAAACACCAATCGATATTGGCTGATTGGCCTGATTTATTGCTCAAGTTCTCATTTGTTAAAGAGCAGCATAGGCTCCCTCAGTTATTCTTCATGAAACATCATCAGCCATGAATTGATTAACGTGGACCCCGACTCAAACAAGTTGAAAAACTTATTCGGGTGTTACCATTTAGTGGTCAATTGTACGGAATATGTACTGTACTGTGCAATCTACTAATAAAAGTTTCAATCAATCAATCAGCACATTCTCAGAAGTGTTGAACTAAGCCTATAATGACAAAAAATCCCTGGATGAGTCAGTGTATTTTTGAATTAAACATGCAGGTTGAAAAGTATACTACTTTGAATGTCAGAGCAGGTATTTTGAGGGAATCACGGCTTGTTGATCGTTCCTCCCCATCTGGGACCATTTTGAAGTCATTGTCAGGCTATATAATTGGAAGGGGTCAGTGTATATCTTGCCACTGTGAGTACATGAAATTATTTACAAAGTAAAGGTTGGTTCTTGCAGAGTTGGATACATTTCAACGAAGTTAGAGCCCCTGACGGTTCTTGATAAAATGCACACTACTCAAGTTAATTGCTTTTTGACAGTTCTACTGAGTTTGCAGAAAATTCTAATTAAATCAAAAGATGGATATCCTTTAAAAACACCTGACAAAACCATCTGCAGACCAACAGAAAATGCGTTACACACAGTAGATGCCAGTCGATAATTCAATATTGAAAATGGGCTATAAAGCACGATGCACATTATTGTAGTTGGCTGTAATCAGGCTTGACTGGGTGAAATTACAGTTGGGTACACATGGCAAGTATAAATAAACCCCCTTTAACATTTTCTACATTTGGAGTGATGATCTTATATGTGACTTTTTCTGGAAAAGATGAACACATTTAAGGATGTTTAAATCAGTTGGCACTTTGACAATCATCACCACAGGAATACAGACTAAATGTCAAAGTACCTGCTCTAAAAGTATTTTTTCTTTCCACAAAAGAGACTAAACCAAAGTCCCGCTGCAGACAAATACTATTATCTCTGATTAAGTTCGTATTGTATGTGAAACGTGCAAACATCTTCTGTAGAGACTTCCAGGCAAGTGAGTGGAGCATGTGCATGACTTCTCTATCATAACAACTGCCGTGAAACCAAAGGATTGTGCAACTGGAGTGGAATCCCAATGATGAATGTCTCAAAAGACAGTGTCAAAGATTTCATCTTATAGAACATCTATGTGATTTACTGCATAACTGTATTTCGTATCTATTTTTTAACTTTGCTGTATTATTTCTGGAATGCCACCATGAAATGATATCAGAGTTTAAAAAAGAAGAAAAGTGTAATGATAACGATAGAGCTGGAAAACTGTCACATTCTTTGAACAAAAGTCTGCTACAAACGCATGATTCATGATAATTCAATTGCATTATTAATAATTAACAATTCATTATTTTGCATATACATTATATTAGAAGCATTTTAAAACATGTTACGAAGGCGGTAAGAAATTGCACAATTTCCAGAATTATTATTTTTTGAAAACGATTATTACTATTATTGCTCATTTACTTTTAATAGCTGGTTATTTCTGTTGTATTAATGTTCTATCTACACGTATGTTAAAATGTAATAAACACTTATTATTCTGCCGATTTAACACTTTACATTTGTTTTGGGCGATACTACAAATGTGGGTGTCGATCAAATACCAAGTAGTTACCGGGGCAGTATTGTTCATACCCAGAGGTGGGTAGAGTACCCCAAAATCATTACTTGAGAATACTATGACTCAAGTAAAAGTAAAAGTAGTCATCAAGAATAATTACTTAAGTATAAGTAATGCATGAATTGATCCACCCCCTGGGAGGTGAGGGGAGCACCAAGCAGCAGCGGTGGGTGTGTTCGGGAATCTTTTTGTTGATTTGATGTGGGTTCTTCCGAGGATGTCGTAGTCGTAATCGTTTCTACAGTCCTTTGAGACATTTGTGATTTAGGGCTATATAAATAAACATTTATTGATTGATTGATTGATTGATTTAACCCACAATTCCAACCCTTGATACTGAGTGCCAAGCAGGGAGGTAATGGGTCCCATTTTTATAGTCTTTGGTATGACTCGGTCGGAGTTTGAAGTCACGACCAACCGATCTCAGTGCGGACACTGTAACCACAAGGTGGCTGCTGATGAAGTGAAGTGAAGTGAATTATATTTATATAGCGCTTTTCTCAAGTGACTCAAAGCGCTTTACATTGTGAAACCCAATATCTAAGTTACATTTAAACCGGTGTGGGTGGCACTGGGAGCAGGTGGGCAAAGTGTCTTGCCCAAGGACACAACCGCAGAGACTAAGATGGTGGAAGCGGGGATCGAACCTGCAACCCTCATGTTGCTGGCACGGCCGCTCTACCAACCGAGCTATACTGCCCCACTCATAATTATATCAATCCGCCCATTCCAATTTACCCAAAGAGCCCGAGCTTAGCAGTTAACATGGCTTCTTGTCTTCTCCTTTGGTGCATAGTGCAACATGTTTAACTGTTCCTTGTCCTCTCGTCGTCGAGTGATAATGTTACTTATAAACAACAGTTTGCAGCCATGGAAGTAGGGCTGGGCGATATATCGATATAAACGATATATCCGGTTTGCCTCCGTGTGATATAGTAAATTACTATTCCGTAATATTCTAGTATACGTTCTCACGCAGTTGCTTTTAGCTGCTGGCATTACAAAACAGGCTCTTCTCACTCCTTCTCGTCGTTCCTTCTCACAGACGTAAAACACCTTCTTACGTATGTCACATACTGCCGGGCGTGTAGCATCATACGCCCTCGCTGAGCAGAGATTTAGCAGCATGGCTAACGTTAGCTGAGGCAGGTGGCACACGCGGAGCGGTGCAAGTGACATTACAAGAGAGAGAAAGTGTGAAACTGATCACAAATGGAGGAAGAACAATTAACGCCCAAAAAAAACAGCAGGGGGTCCATCATCTGGTGGTGGTTTGGCTTCAAGCGGGAAGATATTCAGCAGACAACAGCAATATGCAAAGTATGCAGCAGAAGTGTTGCTAAAAAAGGTAGCAGCACTACTAATTTGTTCTTACATTTAAAAAGTCACCCATGAGAGAATGAAGAGTATTTAATAAATACAGTTTTGGTAAATTGACTTAGTTGTGATTTCCCTCTCTGCATGAAAGTTTAAAATGAGGATATATTAATGCAGTATGAAGAAGAATGTTTGAATGTAGACACATATAATCATCATACTGCTGTGATTATATGTATCAAGTGTTCATTCAAGGCTAAGGCAAAATATCGAGATATATATCGTGTATCGCGGTATGGCCTAAAAATATCGAGATATTAATAAAAGCCAATATCGCCCAGTCCTACATGGAAGCAAGCATTAGTAAGGACGCTGCTTTGCGTTGAGGACGCTTTCGTTCACTTGTTGCTTTAAATTTGAGGGACAGAGCTAGAATGTGTCATCAACGTGCATTATGACGATATAACGACAGTATTAAAAGCTCTATCGTTGGCCAAGTTTATATCCTTTAGGCACAGACCGAGTATTTTATTTGTAACTCTATACACCTTTTCAAGTTTACAAAGGTTTCAAAAATCAGCATTTTTTTTAAGCAGCTGGCAAAGAAGTACACTTTTTGTATTTGTAGCATTGTTGTGCTATTTTATGTAGGAGCACTTATGTTCCACAGTACCTTTCCAGTGCACATGCATTTTCATTAGTTTGGTGCAATAAAATGGAAATTAATTCAACTCTTGTGTCTTATTATAAATGCACTGCTGAATTCTTTATCATTCGGATAAAAAAAAGTGCATCATTATTCATAATTAAAAATGGATAAATGCACATTTTAAAATCGAATGGTAGCCCCTAGTCGAATAAGGTGCCCAGAGATTTCCACTCTCACCTCTAAACTTGACATGCATGTTTTAGTGGTCTTAACATGTAAAATAATGTACAAACCCTGTTTCCATATGAGTTGGGAAATTGTGTTAGATGTAAATATAAACGGAATACAATGATTTGCAAATAATTTTCAACCCATATTCAGTTGAATATGCTACAAAGATAACATATCTGATGTTCAAACTGATAAACATTGTAACTAATCATTAACTTTAGAATTTGATGCCAGCAACACGTGACAAAGAAGTTGGGAAAGGTGGCAATAAATACTGATAAAGTTGAGGAATGCTCATCAAACACATATTTGGAACATCCCACAAGTGTGCAGGACAATTGGGAACAGGTGGGTGCCATGATTGGGTTTAAAAACAGCTTCCCAAAAAATGCTCAGTCTTTCACAAGAAAGGATGGGGCGAGGTACACTCCTTTGTCCACTACTGCAAGGGCAAATAGTCAAACAGTTTAAGAACATTGTTTCTCAAAGTGCAATTGCAAGAAATTTAGGGATTTCAACATTTACGGTCCATAATATCATCAAAAGGTTCAGAGAATAATGAGAAATCACTCCACGTAAGCGGCATGGCCGGAAACCAACAGTGAATGACCATGACCTTTGATCCCTTAGACGCCACAGTTTTAAAAACTGAAATCAATCTCTAAAGGATATCACCACATGGGCTCAGGAACACTTCAGAAAACCACTGTCACTAAATACAGTTGGTTCCTACATCCGTAAGTGCAAGTTAAAGCTCTACTATACAAAGCGAAAGCCATTTATCAATAACATCCAGAAACGCCGCCGGCTTCTCTGGGCCCGAGATCATCTAAGATGGACTGATGCAAAGTGGAAAAGTGTTCTGTGGTCTGACGAGTTCACATTTCAAATTGTTTTTGGAAATGTTCGACATTGTGTCATCCGGACCAAATGGGAAGCGAACCATCCGGACTGTTATTGACGCAAAGTTCAAAAGCCAGCATCTGTGATGGTATGGGGGTGCATTAATGCCCAAGGCACGGGTAACTTACACATCTGTGAAGGCACCATTAACGCTGAAAGGCACATACAGGTTTTGGAACAACATATGCTGCCATCCAAGTACCGTCTTTTTCATGGACGCCCCTGCTTATTTCAGGAAGACAATGCCAAACCACATTCAGCATGTGTTACAACAGCGTGGCTTGGTAAAAAAAGAGTGCAGGTACTTTCCTGGCCTGCCGGCAGTCCAATCCTGTCTCCCATCGAAAATGTATGGCGCATTATGAAGCGAAAAATGCGACAGAATGGGAAAGAATTCCACTTTCAAAGCTTCAACAATTAGTTTCCTCAGTTCCCAAACGTTTATTGAGTTGTTGAGTGTTGTTAAAAGAAAAGGTGATGTAACACAGTGGTGAACATGCCCTTTCCCAACTTTTTTGGCACGTGTTGCAGCCATAAAATTCGAAGTTAATTATTATTTGCAAAAAATAAAAAATAAAGTTTATGAGTTTGGACATCAGATATGTTGTATTTGTAATGCATTCAATTGAATATGGGTTGAAAAGGATTTGCAAATCATTGCATTCCATTTATATTTACATCTAACACAAGTTCCCAACTCATATGGAAACAGGGTTGGTAAAAGCATTAAATTGAACGAAAACAGCACTTGATTTTGACAGTTATTTAGTACCTGATATTCGTTAGGCCAGAAAGTGCTGACAGCCAGCTCCACCTGATGCCACTGCTTCCCGTGTGATCCAGATGTGTTCCACACTGGGCTGCCCAGCGGACCGCCATTGACTCGCACGTACACATTGAGGGCCCCCGGACTGTGGCCATCACGGCTGTAGAGGAAGTAGCTGAACTGGACACAGTGTGTGTCATTCTCACTCAAACTCTGCAGCAGAAGCTGGGCACAGTGGCCCACTGCATGCTGGGAGGAGTTCACCAACATGTAGGATCCTGGACGCACAAAGGGGAAGAAATATGGTACGATTTAATAATTCATATTTACATATAAATAATTTGCATTCATACTGTCGATGGAATAATTCATGAATACAAATTCATTTTACTCCCCTAATACGGGGAACCTTGTGAGACAATGAGCGTTTATGCGATCCACATAAAGCTCGCACCACATGAGACAGAGCTACAAAGTGTGTGCTCTTTTCAAACTGATTTGCAGATACCTGGTGGGAGTTTGTGTGCGATTGCTACAAAGATCTGTGTTAAGCACACAATCTGTGAACTTAGACACACGTATCACAAAGGATTAAATCTGCTTTTAACCATTTTTAGCTGCTCAAATCCTCATGACAGAAAAAAAAAAAAATGGAAGTTGTTCTGTGGTAAATCCCTCCCATGCATGTAGGCGGTCGATAAAGTGGGAAAAAAGTACCCTGTTGAATAAAAAGATAAAATTAGTGTTGGCTGAGGAAGTCTGTGGGGAGACAGAGGGTTGGGCTTTACAGAAGAAATCAGGGTAACATAACTCCATCTTGTCCTTTGTCAAGCATATGTCCTGCCTTGAGTTTTTGTCCGTTAACCTGATTAGCACAACAATGCTGGAGACCTTGTTGTGTACTTGCATAATCAAGCCTGCCGTCATTGTACTGTTTTCTGTCACAAAACGTCCTGGGAGAGCAGACAGACGAACGCTGGCGCCAGATGGCCGGAAAACCGTTATTTTTCCTCTAATGCTATAAAAATGACCAAAACAATAATACAAAGGGCCTGATCTACTAAAGCAGGGGTGTCAAACTCATTTTAGACGGGGGGTCACATGGAGAAAAATCTTTTCCCGAGTGGGCCGGACTGGTAAAATCACGGCAAGATAACTTAAAAATAAAGACAAGTACAGATTGTTTTCTTTGTTTAAAAATAGAACGAGCACATTCTGAAAATGTACAAATCCTAATTTTGCCAGGTCTATTTTATACTCACATGTTGCGGCTAATAGTAATCTATCTTTATTTGTCGTGTGTGGAAAACCTGCACTTCCGGGTTTTTCGGCTCACCAATCCCCGACATGCCAGGCTCTTCCAATTTTACGAGAAAGTTCTATTTTGCAATAAATTGTCTTTGTGTTTTTTAGCAATTGTCTTTTTGTCAGTCTCGCTCTCGCTCATGCTCGTGCTCCACCATCAACCACCCCTCTCTCCTTCCCGGCTGCTGCCTCTAAAAGAGCGACAGGTGATTAGATAAGCACGCCCAGGTGGGCCATCTACGCACCTGTCGCTGATCTCGAATTCGTTCCTGGCACACTCTGCTTTGTTGCAGGACTGCAGGCTACGCCCCCCTCCACATTGTTATTTATACTTTCTGAATAAATTATGTGATAAAGTTCATCAGTCAACTAATTTTCAATCTATCAGGATTAAAAAAATAACAAAATCCAAGTACAGGATGATATTTATGTAGTTTGCTCATTTACGTCGACTGGTGCACTAATGTGTTTTTTTTTCTTTTTTTCTTACATATGTAGCATAATCTAGATTAGAAAGATACAAATAATTGCTATTGCGACATCTAGTGGACACATCTAGAACAGCAGTTTTTTCATTCAAAAATGTCGGCTCATTTTTATACTTTGCAAACTCATCCCTGTACTAAAGGTTTGCATGAGATTAAACACGTGCAAACTTGATAGCACACTCAAAGCTCATCTACTAATCTCATGCATCTCTTAAATGAGCGAAATAGAGGACGCAATTCCTCTAGCGTGTCGGTCTTCACGTATATGCAGAATATACATCCATCCATTTTCTACCGCTTATTCCCTTTTGGGGTCGTGGGGGGCGCTGGCGCCTATCTCAGCTACAATCAGGCAGAAGGCAGGGTACACCCTGGACAAGTCGCCACCTCATCGCAGGGCCGCGGAATATACAGTTGTGATCAAAACTTTACATACGCTTGTGAAGAACATAATGTCATGGCTGTCTTGAGTTTCTAATAATTTCTAAAAATTTTCCATTTTTGTAAATAGAGTGAATGGAGCACATACTTGTTGGTCACAAAAAACATTCATGAAGTTTGGTTATTTTAGGAATTTATTATGGGTCTACTGAAAATGTGACCAAATCTGCTGGGAAATGTTAATATTTGGTTACATGTCCCTTGGCAAGTTTCACTGCAATAAGGCGCTTTTGGTAACCATCCACAAGCTTCTGGTTAAATGTTTGACCATTCCTCCTGACAAAATTGGTGCAGTTCAGCTAAATTTGTTGGTTTCTGACATGGACTTGTTTCTTCAGCATTGTCCACACGTTGAAGGCCCGACTTTGGGAAGGCCATTCTAAAACCTTAATGCAGTAAATGACTCAAATATTGTACATATTAAATATTGTTATGAACTTGTCTGTTGCTACATTTTATGTATATATACATATATATATATATATATATATATATATATATATATAGAAATATACATATATATATAGACATATACATATATATCTATATATATGTATATATCTATATATATATATATCTGTATATATATATATATATATATATATATATATATGTATATATATATATACTTGAAGTGTGTGTATTAAACATTAATGGAGGATTTTAAAGTTGTTTTAGAGGGCTTTGAAGACCACAACGGTAACACCCATGAAGACTGCACTCTCTTTTTTGCTCACTTAATGAACACAATTCTTTAGGCACTAGCTTAGTAGATCAGCTTTGCGTGTGCTATCGAGTTTCTTTGTGATTTAATACACACACATCTTTAATTTTTAATAAAGTTATCCTTGACTTGATTGACTTGTCTTTTGTTTTGCTGAGGCCTTCAGCTTGTGTATATTGATACAAGCCTAGCAACAATTAAAAAGGCAACACACACGCAAACCAGCTGCTTCAGCTGCCCGTTACTAAGAACACAACTATGTAGAGAGTTTGACCATTGTCTCCTATTGTTTTAATCTGTATATCGAATAACATCTAATTTCCTTAGGCTATGTCTACACTAAGCCAGATAACACCTTAAACGAATAATTATTTAGCCTAAGCCCCGTTTCAGCCACACTTAACTATCGTTTAAGGTTCCCCTCCTCGGACAATTTGTTACACGGGTAAGTGCACCGCGGATTTATTAAATCTCCGACACTGTGTATGGACTCATTGATCATTTACAAACTGAGTTCGGAGAGGAAGTGACGCCAGAAAGACCACGCCCCACACAGGAAGTGACATCAGAAAGAACGTGCCACAGCCACCTTCATAATAAAGCGGTTTCGTAACTCGGAGCTAACCACTGGAAATATAGAGGTGAGACATCCAGACATGCCCGTGTTTCTCCTTCTGTTTGTACAATTGCTTGTGGAAATCACACATGAATACCTTAAGAGAAAGCGATTGCAGCTATTTCGGATACAGCACTTCTCAGACGGCATGAGAACTTTCGAATGTCCAGGTCAGCTGTGATTCTACTTACCGAAAAACGTTGTCCATTTGTCGAAGGAGAGACAACGAGAATGCGGACAACGAGAATCTTATCACATTGTTTACGTGTCCAATAAAGATTTTATTAAATTATGATGTCTCAGGTATGATTCACTACAATAGGGCCCCACAGCACACTGGATTCCATCCATCCATCCATTTATACCGCTTACTCCCTTTGGGGTTGCGGGGGGCGCTGGTGCCTATCTAAGCTACAATCTGGCGGAAGGCGGAGTACACCCTGGACAAGTCGCCACCTCATCGCAAGGCCAACACAGATAGACAGACAACAATCACACTCACATTCACACACTAGGGCCAATTTAGTGTTGCCAATCAACCTATCCCCAGATGCATGTCTTTGGAGGTGGGAGGAAGCCGGAGTACCCGGAGGGAACCCACGCATTCACGGGGAGGACATGCCAACTCCACACAGAAAGATCCCGAGCCCGGGATTGAACCCTGACTACTCAGGACCTTCGTATTGTGAGGCAGACGCACTAACCCCTCTCCCACCGTGAAGCACACTGGATTCCAGTTAATTGAAATACCACAACACTGGATATTGTTCAAATAAGTAAAATTTAAGAACTTGCACAAAAAGCAACACTGGATGTGACTTTGACGTGTGCATTTTTTCCGCGCATGCGTATTAGGTCGCGTTGCGACAGAGAGGGGACGGGGTCTTAAACGACCCTTGTTGTGTGTGGACACGGATAAGGTTAGGTGGGTTTTACCCTGGATAACATGGGTTTAGTGTAAACAGGGCCTTAGTAGATCTGATACTAAATCCATCCATCCATCCATCCATTTTCTACCGCTTATTTCCTTTGGGGTCGCGGGGGGTGCTGGTGCCTATCTCAGCTACAATCGGGCGGAAGGCGGGGTACACCCTGGACAAGTCGCCAGCTCATCGCAGGGCCAACACAGCTAGACAGACAACATTCACACTCACATTCACACACTAGGGCCAATTTAGTGTTGCCAATCAACCTATCCCCAGGTGCATGTCTTTGGAAGTGGGAGGAAGCCGGAGTACCCGGAGGGAACCCACGCATTCACGGGGACGACATGCAAACTCCACACAGAAAGATCCGTGATCCTAAATCCTCCAATCCAATCATCTGGTTCTTCACAAGCACCACCCAGCTACTGATAAGCCACTAATTACCCATTTAGGTGCAAATAAGACAAAGGTCTACATTATGTTTTATAAAATGAGATTGAGATGTACAAGCTATCACCCTGAGCCATAAAGAAAGTTGAACTGGGTACCAGAGACAAGTAGACAAGGAGGTTGTTTGCTTGAAGCTACAATACTTTTTTGCCTGCAATGCCCTGCAGCTGATTGTCAACAACCTCTGATTTGCGTCTTGTCCTGTGCTGGGGATCACTGCACTCTCATATTGCTCTGCTTAATTACATCTTCCACAACCCTCTCTCCTCTTCTGCTTCCTGCATGACCACAAGGGAGTAATAGCGAGCGCTGAAGTGGTGAAGCTGCCCTGTCCTCATCGGTGGTCACATTCTATATACGTCTCTTTCAGAACACGCTGTATGGACATTATTATCATCTTTAATGTTACCTTGAAACACATGAAGGGAGCAGTTATCCTCCTCTCCAGATTCAAAGTGAAGACAGAGTCACATTTTTAATGAGGTTCCTTATAAGAGTGCATGTGATGTATGAAACGTCCATGAATTAAACATTGCGACAAATGAAATGGAAGTCTGGGGCACATTGTGTGCTATAATCCTGATTTAGTGCAAAATGGTCCATGGTAACTCATTCACGATGGACAATCCATGAGGTATAATTTTAGCTCATGTTATTTGGCATGTGTTCAAGATCTTGTCATACAGTGGACGCAATAAAATATTAGTGTACATGTGGTAAACATGTACACTAATGTTGACAATACTCTATACACTGTAAAACAGCCTTTTAAGTGTAAGATGCGTCTCTCAGAACAGTAGGGGTGTAACAGTACACAAAAATTTCGGTTCGGTACGTACCTCGGTTTAGAGGTCACGGTTTGGTTCATTTTCGGTACAGTAAGAAAACAACAAAATATACATTTTTTGGTTATTTTTTTACCAAATTTGTAAACGATGGCTTGATCCTTTTAACATTGGGAACACTATAATAATTCTGCCCACGTTAATCCACAATAAACTGCCTCAAATTGTTGCTTCGATTAAATAAAATGACACAACTTTTCTTCTACATATAAAAAGTGCAACATTAAACAGTTTCAAATCATCTCATCATGCTTAATTTATTACAGCATTTGGGTAGCCTGTAGTCGACTTTTATTATGTAAATGTTATATTTTTATCAACATGTGATAGCAGGCTCCCTGCCATTCAAAACTAGGCTGCTACATTACTAATGATTAATGTAACTATTGCAGAAAAAAATAGCACAATAGCAATAGGAGAGACTATTCATCCCTGAAGACCATGGAGTTCATGTAGGCCTTATGATGCACTTACATTATTATATACACTATCACAGACAGAAACTCTTCATTAAATATAATGTCCTTTTATGCTGCTTCAACAGACCTCAATCAACACTGTCCGTAACACACACACACATACACACACAAACACACACGCACACGCCGCAAAATGAGCTAACGTTACGCTAAAAGCTAACTAGCCTTCACCTAAAGCCAGAACTGCGAGTGAGCTGAGCTGTAGTTTGTTTCTAGAAGGTCAACGGGCTCATAGCGATGTTCAGAAATGAGTTGACTAGGAAGTGTTTAGTATAATTTGAGAAGAGTCCGTTTCTCCCCTGCTTAACTCATACCTGCTCGATGCTAAAGCGCTGACTACATCGCTCTGAATACGCACTGCTGATTGGCTTTGTGTGTAACCAATCAGATGGTTGTGTGGGAGGGACAATGCAGGGTGCTGTGTACAGACAGACACCGAGGCAGAACGGAGCAGCTTGTTAAGACTTTAGCATAGGCGGCTACTTCATTTGTTCGTGTGAAACTCGTTCGGTATTCCTCCGCACCGAACCGGAACCCCCGTACCGAAACGGTTCAATACAAATACACGTACCGTTACACCCCTACAGAACAGTGGTCCCCATTCCTTTGAGCTGGTGTAACAGCTTAAAACATTGAAATACAATTATTCAGTGGGTTCAATCCCGGGCTTGGGATCTTTCTGTGTGGAGTTTGCATGTCCTCCCCATGCCTGCGTGGGTTCCCTCCGGGTACTCCGGCTTCCTCCCACCTCCAAAGACATGCACCTGGGGATAGGTTGATTGGCAACACTAAATTGACCCTAGTGTGTGAATGTGAGTGTGAATGTTGTCTGTCTATCTGTGATGAGGAGGCGACTTGTCCAGGGTGTACGCCGCCTTCCGCCCGATTGTAGCTGAGATAGGCACCAGCCCCCGCGACCCCAAAGGGAATGAGCGGTAGTAAATGGATGGATGGATGGATGAGGTAAATGAATCCATAATGTGGAAAGTAGTACTGTATTTCTGGGCTAATAAGCGCACCAAATATAATATGCACCCACGAAATTTTTGGACAAATTTGGTTTTGTACTTACAGTAACTTTGCTGTACACATTGATACATGAGATATTTACACAAACATTTGTGTTTATAAATGTAACAAAAGACAGCGCTTGTAACATGACATAGTAGCCTACTGGAAAACTCATTAAACGCTCTCTTCATCCCTCTCCCTGTTTGACCTTTCAGGGCCGGTTAGTGGTGGTGGATTTTTGTTTTATGCAGCCGCTGTTTCCTTTTTTTATGGAAGGATCGATCGCCTTCTGCTTTGGGACTGTGTCGTGTGCATTTTGTTGTGCCTTCTCTAAGAGTAGGGTGAGAGCCTAAATGGCTGACTGAAAGTGTGAGTGTGTTAGATTTACGGTGAACAATTTGATTGGTCTCATGGGAAAAGGCTAAATTTAATTGCGGCATTGGAAACATGTGAACCCGGAAAAATCCACACATTAGCCACAGCACTGTATAGAGGGCAGGGTTCAAAGTAGCGGCTTATAGTGCGGAAATTACTGTACTCTTTATTTCTGTGACTAAACTTCTTCCATTTCAATAATGTGTGTGCATGTTTACCCATGCTTGACATAAACAGTTAATTAATCCGTCTTCTCTATGCACATAAAAATAGTCGGACTGTTTTTGTCTAGATTTTCCCCCTTTCGACAAACGACAGCAAACGCTTATCTTTTGTCTCTGTGAGGAAGCGTGGCCGGCGGACCTGCAGCGAGGCGGGGTGCGTTGAGCCTAGCTCCGAGATGGGCATCAGGTGCATAGATGACCCACCCGGGCGCAATAATGCCATTACCTCTCTATGTGTAAAAGGGCAGCAGGAGATGCAGGAAAAGGAGGAGCTGGAGAGCAAGTGGTGCATGAGGAGCAAACCTGACAAAGAGCGAGACACAGACGACGCTGGGGACGGCTGAAAAGCGACTGGAAGAGCGAACGGTTTGCGAGGCGAGAGCTGAAAAGCGACCCGACCTGAACAGAGGTTTATTGAAATAATAAACAAAGTGACAAAACTGCTCGCCATCATGTCCCTCATTGGTGGTCCAAGGAACCCGGAGCAAAAAGGTTTTTCACAGTCTCATTAAAACATTGTCTTGTAGTCTGTGGTGAATTAGGAGTGAATTTGTTTCGATAATTGGCGCCAAAACGAATAAGGACTAACAATCGTAAATATTTAACGTGTTCAATATTTACGACCAAAACTCTGCATGTGTGTGGGGAATGTCCGACATAAAGTAAATTGAGAACATGCCTTGTAATTTCACAAACATAATTGTTTCCTGAAGTAGGAACACACATTTGTGATTATGATTTTGAGAACACAAAAAATATACAGCAACTCAAAAAATTTGAATATCGTGCAAAGGTTCATGTATTTCCGCAATTAGATTTACAAGGTGAAATAAACACATGACATAGGCTCATTACATGCCACTCAAGATATATCAAGCCTTCTTTTGATATAAAGTACCTGTATATCAGGGGTCGGGAACCTTTTTGGCTGAGAGAGCCATGAAAGCCAAATATTTTAAAATGTATTTCCGTGAGAGCTATTTAATATTTTTTAACACTGAATACAATTAAATGCTTGCATTTTTAAGTAAGACCAACAATTTTATAATATAATATGTTTCTTATTCTTTTTAATAACATTGTTATTCTGAAGCTAACCAATAATAAATAAAATACCTCCATCCATCCATCCATCCATCCATCCATCCATCCATCCATCCATCCATCCATCCATCCATCATCTTCCGCTTATCCGAGGTCGGGTCGCCGGGGCAGCAGCCTAAGCAGGGAAGCCCAGACTTCCCTATCTCCAGCCACTTCGTCTAGCTCTTCCCGGGGGATCCCGAGGCGTTCCCAGGCCAGCCGGGAGACATAGTCTTCCCAACGTGTCCTGGGTCTTCCCCGTGGCCTCCTACCAGCTGGACGTGCCCTAAACACATCCCTAGGGAGGCGTTCGGGTGGCATCCTGACCAGATGCCCGAACCACCTCATCTGGCTCCTCTCGATGTGGAGGAGCAGTGGCTTTACGTTGAGCTCCTCCCGGATGGCAGAGCTTCTCACCCTATCTCTAAGGGAGAGCCCCGCCACCCGGCGGAGGAAACCCATTTCGGCCGCTTGTACCCGTGATCTTATCCTTTCGGTCATGACCCAAAGCTCATGACCATAGGTGAGGATGGGAACGTAGATCGACCGGTAAATTGAGAGCTTTGCCTTCCGGCTCAGCTCCTTCTTCACCACAACGGATCGATACAACGTCTGCATTACTGAAGACGCCGCACCGATCCGCCTGTCGATCTCACGATCCACTCTTCCCCCACTCGTGAACAAGACTCCTAGGTACTTGAACTCCTCCACTTGGGGCAGGGTCTCCTCCCCAACCCGGAGATAGCACGCCACCCTTTTCCGGGCGAGAACCATGGACTCTGACTTGGAGGTGCTGATTCTCATTCCGGTCGCTTCACACTCGGCTGCGAACCGATCCAGTGAGAGCTGAAGATCCCGGCCTGATGAAGCCATCAGGACTACATCATCTGCAAAAAGCAGAGACCTAATCCCGTGTCCACCAAACCGGAACCCCTCAACGCCTTGGCTGCGCCTAGAAATTCTGTCCATAAAAGTTATGAACAGAATCGATGACAAAGGACAGCCTTGGCGGAGTCCAACCCTCACTGGAAACGTGTCCGACTTACTGCCAGCAATGCGGACCAAGCTCTGACACTGATCATACAGGGAGCGGACTGCCACAATAAGACAGTCCGGTACCCCATACTCTCTGAGCACTCCCCACAGGACTTCCCGAGGGACACGGTCGAATGCCTTCTCCAAGTCCACAAAGCACATGTAGACTGGTTGGGCAAACTCCCATGCACCCTCAAAAACCCTGCCGAGAGTATAGAGCTGGTCCACAGTTCCACGACCATAAATAAAATACCTCTTACCATTATTGTGACTTCTTGAACAGGTGTGGTAGAAAACGGATGGATGGATTAAAATGTGTGATAATGTTTTGTATTTTGAACGTTATTATTAACACCGTGACTACAAGCGGAATTATTCATTACTTATCGTGTTAAGCAATGTTAGCTAAGATTTATCAGAGAGCCAGATGCAGTCATCAAAAGAGCCACATCTGGCTCCAGAGCCATAGGTTCCCTACCCCTGCTGTATATGATCATGGCTCTCAGCTTACGAAAACCATGAATTGGAAATGTCATAAAAAAGTAAGACATGATCATTAAAATCATGACAAATGAAGGCTTGACATATCTAAATTTGCATTTAATAAGTTAATATCACATATTAGTTTCACACGTGAAATTAAATTGCTGAAATCAATGAACTTTTGCACACCATTCAAGTTTCACTTGTATGTTCTGCAATTTTTTTTTAGAACAACTTACAACCATACAATAGTAAACAAATAAAACCTTCTCTACTGCACACAATTGTTTGAAAAAAAAAGTCCATACATCCATATTATACTGCTTGTCTCTTTTGGGGTCGCGGGAGGTGCTGGAGCCTACTGTATCTCAGCTGCATTCGAGCGGAAGGCGGGGTACATCCTGGGCAAGTCGCCAACTCATCGCAGGGCCAACACAGATAGACAGACAACATTGACCCTCACATGCGCACACTAGGGACCATTTAGTGTTGCCAATCAACCTATCCCCAGGTGCATGTTTTTGGATGTGGGAGGAAGCCAGAATACCCGGAGGGTACCTACACTGTCATGGAGCGAACATGCAAACTCCACCTAGCCCGGGATTGAACCCAGGACTACTCAAGACCTTCGTATTGTGAGGCACAGGCACTAACTAACCCCTGTTCCACCATGCTGCCTGAAAAAAGTCCATCCATCCATCCATTTCCTACCGCTTATTCCCTTTGGGGCCGCAGGGGGCGCTGGTGCCTATCTCAGCTACAAGCGGGCGGAAGGTGGGGTAAACCCTGGACAAGTCGCCACCTCATTGCAGCTGAAAAAAGTCATTATTGGAAAAAATAAAAGTAACAATGTAAAAAGAATATATTATTTTAAAATGTAAACAAAACCACAAAAACAACATGACATACAGAGTCACTTGTTACAACTTACCACTACTAAGCATTTATTTAAGACAACCTTAATATTTAGCTACTTATTTATTTAATAATGTATTTATTTATCTGCTAGTGTAACAGATTGAATACAAGGAGTAAAAAAAACAAATGTCTTGGCAATTGCTATTAAACAGGAAGGGGCCGAATGCAGCTGAGATAGGCTCCTGCACGTCCTGCTACCCCAAAAGTGACAAGCGGTCGAAAATGGATGGATGGTTGGGTAGGATTAAATAAACTGTGATGTTGTACTGAAAACCTGGAAACATTTTAGGTAAATTCACACATGGTGGAAATAAACTAATACAACATACAACCATAACTGACTTAATAAACCATAACCATAGCCAGATTTGTGAAAAAAGAATCGCTGTTTGCACTGACAGACAAGAAGAGTCGCTGTCGTCACACAAACACTGAGGAAAAATCGAGTAATTTGCTGGACGTATAAAAGAGAAACTGCAACTAAAGTATCGATTCCACCATGCTACCACCATGTCTTTTGGTATCAATACTATCTATATTTAGATTAATACGCCCAGATCAATAGATTGTGTTTGAATTCGAGTTTGGAGGATGGATTCATGGGTGTGCTGTGCTGGGTTGATTTAATCGTAACACACCACACACATGCAGATTAAAAATGCTCAATGTCTGATTGTTTTGTCTTTATGTGTGGGGCCAGCTATTAATATTTCAAAAATCTGTATGTATACCAGCCTTTAAATTGTGACTTTAGTAAATGTTAGAAATAATAAATGCAATCATCATAATAAAAAACTTCAAAACACAAAGGGTGGTTTCAGAAAACTATTAAAAATGGAGAATGGTGTATGCAAGAACAAAATGTGCAAGGAAAAGTTTTGTAGCACAATGCCCAATTTTCACCGTCAAAGAAAAGCATGATTGCATTCTGATGGCGACATATAAATGGCAAAATAAAGCTCTACAGACAGTCTAACAAACTAACAAAAAATGACTTTCTAGTAAGAATGCAAGACAAAACGAACTTGATCTGGGGTCAAAAGGAGAGTTAGTCAGACTATTTCAATAACCAATCGGTCAATATTTTCTATTAGAAAAGTCTTAACAAGAGCACCTTCCACAAATATACTAATTCACTATTTTACTTACCAAAAACATAACGAGGTATACTCAGTGTAATATCTGTGATAATCCTACGGTAAAAAGATAAAACGCTATGGAGGACTAGAACAGTGGTTCTCAAATGGGGGTACGTGTACCCCTGGGGTACTTGAAGGTATGCCAAGGGGTACGTGAGATTTTTTTTAAATATTCTAAAAATAGCAACAATTCAAAAATCCTTTATGAATATATTTATTGAATAATACTTCAACAAAATATGAATGTAAGTTCATAAACTGTGAAAAAAGTGCAACAATGCAATATTCAGTGTTGACAGCTAGATTTTTTGTGGACATGTTCCATAAATATTGATGTTAAAGATTTCTTTTTTTGTGAAGAAGTCTTTAGAATTAAGTTCATGAATCCAGATGGATCCCTGATACAATCCCCAAAGAGGGCACTTTAAGTTGATGATTACTTCTGTGTGTAGAAATCTTTATTTATAATTGAATCACTTGTTTATTTTTCAACAAGTTTTTAGTTATTTTTATATCTTTTTTTCCAAATAGTTCAAGAAAGACCACTACAAATGAGCAATATTTTGCACTCTTATACAATTTAATAAATCAGAAACTGATGACATAGTGCTGTATTTTACTTCTTTATCTCTTTTTTTCAACCCAAAATAATTTGCTCTGATTAGGGGGTACTTGAATCAAAAAAAAATTCACAGGGGGTACATCACTGAAAAAAGGTTAAGAACCACTGGACTAGAAGACGGAACAGCACTTGCACTTCTGCTTTAAAACACTAAACAGAAGGCAATACTGTGCACGTCCACCCCACAGCACCTGCTGTAAGTAAACTCGTCCAAAAGATGGCAATATGGCACAAACAATAACACAACATTTCAGTTTGTTTGCTTGTGTTTTATGAAAACTTTTTGCATTGTGGCCGTCAGCGAACAAAATATATACTCCAACTGCATTGTTTTATAAGCCGCAGGGTTCAAAGCGTAGGAAAAAAGACTGATAGTCTGGAATTTATGGTAGACAAATTCCTTAGACGAAAAGTAAGAACACACAAAGTAGAAGGAACAAACTACAGGCTTTAAGGCATCAAAGACAGAAATGTTTTAGCTATACATCCTCATTTCCAAAGTACACCTTGAAAATCACCAATAAAACGAATGAAGACTTCCCCATTGGGGCTCATTCTTTGCTCTTAAACGGCAGATATAGGGTTAGGGCTGAGGGATATTGCAAAAAAAAAAAGGATCTTGTTTATTTATTTCATATCCTCTGATCTTAAATGTATGACGATTGTTTACACAGTTTTAAACCTGTACAAAATATGTACTAAAAACTGGGGATTAGTTCAACATTTTATTAACAAACTTAATAAATAACAATGGAAATTAAACAATAAAATTGTACGAATCCATTTGAGTTAACATTATTTTAAGTAAAAGAAAGCGCCCACAATGAGGCATCAGACCTACCGATGAAGATCGGTGGTCGCGTCCACAACTTCTTAGCATTGGCAGTTGTAGGGTTTTTTTCACACAGCTTTTGGACGACAAGTCGTCATCAAATTTACACCTGACACGTACAAGTCATTTAGGAACTCTTCGGCTCTGTATTTTGGAGTTAGTTTGGTAGTTTGAGGTGGCCGTGAAGGATGGCCCTATAAGGGTTGCTGGGCTGCCGGCTAGAATGCTGGCCCCTGGCTGGCCAGGCTCCAGTGTTTGTATAGTGCACGGTCGCCATAACCATGATTTCCCTTTTCCCTCTCAATGACAACATCTCAGTCACATTAGAGTAATTTCCGCGACTTTCCGTATTGAATGATAGATTCCGTTTTTAGCCAACAATTCCTTGATTCCGTCTGGAATTTCGATGACGCATAAATCACAGGGACCTAGGAAACTACAAGTTATGGCTGACATTTATTTTGCAGCCCTGGCATCCGCGTTTGGCTTCAAGTTCGGTCATTCTGTTCATATCTTTGATTCTGCAGGTGTTCCAGTGCCCTTCTGTTTAGACAGATATATAGATAGTACTTTATTGATTCCTTCAGGAGAGTTCCTTCAGGAAAATTAAATCAAGAGCTTTAGAGCTTTTAATCGCAAGTTCAAGATCTGTTCCGTCTTCTAGCCATCCATAGCGTTAATACTCGTATGAATTACCATGAATTGATTAACCTGGAACCCGAAGTTGAAAAACTTATTTGGGTATTACCATTTAGTGGTCAATTGTACGGAATATGTACTGGACTGTGCAATCTACTAATAAAAGTTTAAATGGATTCTCCATTCATCACTCCAAGCAACGTTTTTAAGTTTTACAATATAACTAACACTATTCATACGGTTCCATGTGTAATGGCTGTAGCATCATTAGCTAATATGCTAACACTTTTATGAGTATCTGTGTTAGTATTATTAGTATTGGATCCGCTTTGGACTGGACTCTCGCGACTGTGTTGGATCCATTATGGATTGAACTTTCACAGTATCATGTTAGACCCGCTCGACATCCATTGCTTTCCTCCTCTCCAAGGTTCTCATAGTCATCATTGTCACCGACGTCCCACTGGGTGTGAGTTTTCCTTGCCCTTATGTTGGCCTACCGAGGATGTCGTAGTGGTTTGTGCAGCCCTTTGAGACACTAGTGATTTAGGGCTATATAAGTAAACATTGATTGATTGATTGATATTATTAAGTTACAATTACATTCTTGTTGTATTGTTTGAATTTCAAAAATTTCTCATTAAATTTATCAAGACGTCACCATGGAGTTATTGAATCTGTTTAGCTGCATTGGAGCGCAAGCTTCCTTGCTTACGATGACGATGACTTCGATTTTGTTTGATCAGCCGTTTTACTGCCGTGTTATAGGCACCGTTTGGAAACAATTAGGGTATAAAAATAAACATTTAAAAAAAAAAAGTTCTGTGTAAATAGCTCATTTCGCAATGCACAGTATATATCTGCAACTTATAGTCCGATGCGGCTAACATATACAAAAATATATTTTTTCTCCTTAAATTTAGTGGGTATGGCTTGTATATAAAATACAGTATTCCATTTTGAAATAAGGCTATAACCGCCCAGCCCTAGGCATTTGCAAAAGTGAGAACAACACTGCAACATTTACATGTGACCAGTTTTAAATAAATAATGTTAAATCTTCCAGTTAAGCAGATGCTTGACTGTTCAACAAAATAATGTGGTTTGGTTTAACAATAATAAGTAATGGCGATGACATATTTGTGTTAAAAACAAACATATGGGGGATAGGTTGATTGGCAACACTAAATTGGCCCTAGTGTGTGAATGTGAGTGTGAATGTTGTCTGTCTATCTGTGTTGGCTCTGCGATGATGGGGAGACTTGTCCAGGGTGTACACCGCCTTCCGCCCGATTGTAGCTGAGATAGGCGCCAGCGCCCCCCGCAACCCCAAAAGGTAATAAGCGGTAGAAAATGGATGGAATGGATGGGGACTCACACTGTGTATCAATTACAAGATGCATGGGATGTTTTGTTTGGGCACTTGATTCCCCTGAATTATATGCGGTTTGAAGACGTAGTTTGTTATAATTGCGACAAACAACGAAAACCAAGGCACACTTTTGTCGAAAAACAAATTAGATTATATTAGATTAGATAAAGGGCAACACGGTGGCAGAGGGGTTAGTGCGTCTGCCTCACAATACGAAGGTCCTGAGTAGTCCTGGGTTCAATCCTAGGCTCGGGTTCTTTCTGTGTGGAGTTTGCATGTCCTCCCCGTGACTGCGTGGGTTCCCTCCAGGTACTCCGGCTTCCTCCTACCTCCAAAGACATGCACATGGGGATAGGTTGATTGGCAACACTAAATTGGCCCTAGTGTGTGAATGTGAGTGTGAATGTTGTCTGTCTATCTGTGTTGGCCCTGCGATGAGGTCGCCACTTGTCCAGGGTGTGCACCGCCTTCCACCCGATTGTAGCTGAGATAGGCACCAGCGCCCCAAAAAAGGGAATGAGCGGTAGAAAATGGATGGATGGATGGATTAGATAAAAAATAGATTCAATTAAAAAAAAAGTATATCAAAGTCAATTGGAGTAGATAAATACATATGAAGATAACTTACTAAGCAAAGCACCGAGGGGTCGAATATAGTCGCGTCTATTCATTGATGACACTCTGAAGGGCAAGTTAACATCCATAAGGAGATTAGCAATGATCCAGCACATCATAATTCATGCAGCTTTCCACTAGACATCTACCTGGTCACAAGCTGTAGATGACACGAACTGTAGCAAGTTGGAAGATGATAAACAGAGATCGAAGGTGCATTTGGTAAAAACAAAGTGGAAAAAGGAGATAAAAGTAAAGGACTATTTTATCCTCTACGGCAGTGGTCCCCAACCTTTTTGTATCCGCGGACCGGTCAACGCTTAATAATTTGTCCCGCGGCCTTTTTTTTTTTTTTTTTTTTCTTTGTCATGAAAAAGGGACGTTTTTGTCATGAAAAAGGGAGGTTTTTGTGGTTGGTGCACTAATTGCAAGTGTATATTGTGTTTTTTATGTTGATGTAATTAATTTATTTTTTTTTAAATAAAAATTAATAGAAAAATATTCTGCGGCCCGGTGGTTGGGGACCACTGCTCTAGAGTGTCCAGAGCTTCCACTTTCTGACATCTAAGGCCAGTCAGTTCTGTGAAATACTGAGAGTAATAGGATTACGAGCTATATTTAGCTTTAAAAAGTGTCCTCCATGATGATTACAGTGCCATTACTATTAGATTGATCTACAAGCCTGTTCTCGGCACACAAATCTTGTTACTCATCTTTCATCCATACAATGTTCTTCTACGAAGGTCATGTAGCATTTTGGACTTATGTCTCCATAGTGGCATTCCCTTCATTTTATTCATTCACCACCACTTGCAATAACCCCCAGCACTTATACAGTAAACAAGTAAAAAAAAAAAAAAAAGACAGGCATTGCGTGAAGTTGTGGACATCGGCCTTAGAGCAACATTACAATCATTCGAAAAGCAAAATGGCCTCATTATGTTGTGAATCTGTCACGGAGCATTAAAAGTTTACATTAGAGGGGTTTGCCATTTTGTCATTAGTACTTTAAAGTGTGTAAATAAAGTCTTTCTTTGAGGTACTTTGGTCTTCGAGCTTGTCTAATTTCATGGAAAATTTCAGTCAAGGCTGAAGTTGAGCAATAAACACTTCTTGAATATTTGATGAAAGGGAAAAGATGAGTGTGTCCTCTTGCTGGGAACATATTTTATAAGGATAAAGCAATAATAAGAAATTACAAAAATCATAATTGACTCATTCAAAGACAGAGTAGCCATTAAAAAGCACACCCACAATTCAAAATATAAAAAAAATACACATTTCTTTCATTCAGCATCTTCAACTGCACACATCCCTCAAAACAAATAATGAAAAAACTAAAATGGGACCAACTGACATTTTCTTAATCACCAGAATGTGCAGGCATCTATTTTCAGCAACCTGTAATGTTCTGTGTGGCTCAAACAGTGGTAGTCAACCTTTTTTTCAGTGATGTACCCCCTGTGAACATTTTTTTAATTCAAGAACACCCTAATCAGAGCAAAGCATTTTTGGTTGAAAAAAAGAGATAAAGAAGTAAAATACAGCACTATGTCATCAGTTTCTGATTTTTTAAATTGTGTAACAGTGCAAAATATTGCTCATTTGTAGTGGTCTTTCTTGAACTATTTGGAAAAAAAGATATAAAAATGACTAAAAACTTTTTGAAAAATAAAAGTGATTCAATTATAAATAAAGATTTCTACACATAGAAGTAATCATCAACTTAAAGTGCCCTCTTTGGGGATTGTAATAGAGATCCATCTGGATTCATCAACTTCATTCTAAACATTTCTTCACAAAAAAATAAATCCTTAACAACAATATTTATGGAACATGTCCACAAAAAAATCTACCTGTCAACACTGAATGTTGCATTGTTGCATTTCTTTTCACACTTTATGAACTTACATTCATATTTTCTTGAAGTATTATTCAATAAATATATTTATAAAGGATTTTTGAATTGTTGCTATTTTTAGAATAATTAAAAAAATATCTCACGTACCCCTTGGCATACCTTCAAATAGCCCCTGGGGTAAACGTACCCCCATTTGAGAACCACTGTGTTAGAGAGCCAGATATATAATAAAAGGCAGTACAAAGTGACAATACGGGTGTTCTTATTAAATATTAATAATGACACTAATTAACAAATGATTCATTAAAGACAGCTTTCAACAGGTATGGTTATCCCAGAAGGCTGTAATATATACCGATATATAGATTTCAGGCTACCCATTACTATTAGAACCATTATACATACAACGTTACTACTAGAAATTGTCAAAGGCAGGGGTCGGGAACCTTTTTGGCCGAGAGCCATAAAAGCCAAATATTTTAAAATGTATTTCCGTGAGAGCGAAATCATATTTTTTAACACTGAATACAACTAAATGCGAGCATTTTTAAGTACAAACCCCGTTTCCATATGAGTTGGGAAATTGTGTTAGATGTACATATAAACGGAATACAATGATTTGCAAATCATTTTCAACCCAGAATATGCAACAAAGCCAACATATTTGATGTTCAAACTGATGAACTTTTTTTTTTTTGCAAATAATCATTAACTTTAGAATTTTATGCCAGTAACACGTGACAAAGAAGTTGGGAAAGGTGTCAATAAACACTGATGAAGTTGAGAAATTCTCATCAAACACTTATTTGGAACATCCCACAGGTGTGCAGGCTAATGAAATGCTAAGTAATTCACAAACAAGGATGGGGCGAGGGTCACCAATTTGTAAGCAAATTGTCGAACAGTTTTAGAACAACATTTCTCAACAAGCTATTGCAAGGAATTTAGGGATTTTACCATCTACGGTCTGTAAAATCATCAAAAGGTTCAGAGAATCTGGAGAAATCACTGCACGTAAGCAATTAAATTACGGACCGTTGATCCCTCAGGCAGTACTGCATCATCAGTGTGTAAAGGATATCAGCAGATGGGCTCTGGAACACTTCATAAAACCACTGTCAGTAACTACAGTTGGTTGCTACATCTGTAATTGCGAGTTAAAACTCTGCAATGCAAAGCAAAACCCATTTATCAACAACACTAAGGAACACAGCTGGCTTCGCTGGGCCAGAGCTCATCTAAGATGGACTGATCCAAAGTGGAAAGGTGCTCTGTTGTCTGACGAGTCCACATATCAAATTATATTTGGAAACTGGACGTGGTGTCCTCCGGAACAAAGAGGAAAATAACCATCCGGATTGTTATAGGCGCGAAGTTCAAAGGCCATCATCTGTGATGGTATGGGGGTCTATTAGTTCCCAAAGCATGGGTAACTTACACATCTGTGAAGGCACCATTAATGCTGAATGGTCCATACAGGTTTTGGAGCAAAATATGTTGTCATCCAAGCAACGTTATCATGGACGCCCCTGCTTTTTTCAGCAATACAATGCCAAGCCACGTGTTACAACAGCGTGGTTTTGTAGTAAAAGAGTGCAGGTACTTTCCTGGCCCGCCTGCAGTCCAGACCTGTCACCCATCGAAAATGTGTGGCGCATTATGAAGCGTAAAATACGACAGCGGAGACCCCTGACTGTTGAACGACTAAAGCTCTACATAAAACAAGAATGGGAAATAATTCCACTTTTAAAGCTTCAACAATTAGTTTCTTCAGTTCCCAAACGTTTATTGAGTGTTGTTAAAAGAAAAGGTGATGTAACACAGTGGTGAACATGCCCTTTCCCAACTACTTTGGCACGTGTTGCAGCCAAGAAATTCTAAGTTAATTATTATTTGCAAAAAAAAAATAAAGTTTATGAGTTTGAAAATCAAATATCTTGTCTTTGTAGTGCATTCAACTGAATATGGGTTGAAAAGGATTTGCAAATCATTGTATTCCATTCATATTTACATCTAACACAATTTCCCAACTCATATGGAAACGGGGTTTGTAAGACCATTATTTTATAGTATAATAAGTTTCTTATTCTTTTTAATAACATTGTTATTCTGGAGCTAACCAATAATAAAGAAAATACTTCTTACCATTAAACAGGTGCGGAAGAAAATGGATGGATGGATTAAAATGCATGAGAATGTGTTATATAATAACGTTATTTTTAACACTGTGATTACCAGCATAATTATTTATTACTTATCGTGTTAAACAACAAAGATTTATATGAAAGCCGGATGCAGTCGTCAAAAGATCCACATCTGGCTTGAGAGCCATAGGTTCCCTACCCCTGGTCAAAGGCCATGTCTACACCAAGTGATTTAACCCCTTAAACAAATAATTATTTAGCCTAAGCTCCGTTTCAGCCACACTAAATCAGCATTTAAGGTCCACCTCCTCGGACAAATTTTTACACGGCTATGTACGCCCTGTATTTCTTGAATCTCCAGGTCTTCACTTTGTATGGACTCACTGATCGTTTACAAGCTGAGTTCGGAGAGGAAGTGACGCCAGAAAGACTGCGCCCCACACAGGAAGAGACATCAGAAAGAACGTGCCACAGCCAGCTTCATAATTAAGATGGAGGCGGATCATCCAGACATGCCCGTGTTTCTCTTTCTTGTACATGTACAGGAGCTTTTGGAAATCACAAATCAATACCCTAAGACAGGGGTCGGAAACCCGTGGCTCCGGAGCCGCATGCGGCTCTTTGGCCACTCTGATGTGGCTCAGCTGCATAATCGCCGACCCTCCCAATTGTTACGGGGAGTTTCCGGATTCTGGTGCCTCTCCCGGACATCACCTAGGGTTAGCATTCTCCGATTTTCACTCGGACTACAATATTGAAGACGTGCCGTGATGGCTTTACTTTTAACGTCCTCTACAACATGTCATCGCGCCCGCCTTTACACCATGCTATCTGTGTGCCGGCCGGACGCATGCATCTCGCTGCTTCTATAGTCACACGTACGAGATTGCAAGGCATATAGTCAACAGCCATACAGGTTACACCGAAGGTTGTGATATAAACAACTTTAACACTCTTACTAATATGCACCACACTGTGAACCCACACCAAACAAGAATGACAAACACATTTCGAGAGAGCATTCTCACAGTAACACATTATAAACGCAACATATCAATTACTCAGAATCCCATGCATCCATGACTCTTCCTAGTTATATTATACACCCCCGCGCCCCCAACCCCGCCCACCTCAATCGACAAACGAAGGAGGGGGCGTGGTTTAAATTCCCCTCCCCCCTTGCACACAAAACTTTTTACAATACAGCTATTTTAAATAACAACTTCACAGTGAAGTAAAGTCAGCTACTGGAGAGCTTGCAGCAAACGGACACCCAGGTGGATTTATTTTTTTATTCCGTGCGTGCGTACTAAGTCGTGTTGCGCTAGTGGACAAAGGGGGGCGGAGGTCTTGAACGGTGGCGTTGTTGTATGTGGACACAGATAAGGTTAGGTATGATTCACCCTGGATAACCCTTAGTGTAAACGGGGCCTAAAGGTATAGATGGTTGATTGTCTTTATATGTACTGTAATTGATTGACAACCAGTCCAGGGCGTACTCCGCCCCAAAATGAGACAATAACTAATAAAAAAAAATGCTCTTTGATTAGAATGATGACAATAGTAACTGACATCTTGGTCTGCAAATAAAAATAATAAGAAAATGTTGATGAAAACAAAATCCGACCTTATTTGATTTAATAGACGGGTGTGAAAAATATGGAATATATCCAATTCGTCACAAAAGAGAGCCAATAAGATGTTTTTGAGATCACAGCCCAAACAAAACGGTATGCATGTACTAAGGGACGGCGTGGCGCAGTGGGAGAATGGCCGTGCGCAACCCGAGGGTCCCTGGTTCAAATCCCACCCAGTACCAACCTCGTCACGTCTGTTGTGTCCTGAGCAAGACACTTCACCCTTGCTCCTGATGGGTGCTGGTTGGCGCCTTGCATGGCAGCTCCCTCCATCAGTGTGTGAATGTGTGTGTGAATGGGTAAATGTGGAAGTAGTGTCAAAGCGCTTTGAGTACCTTGAAGGTAGAAAAGCGCTATACAAGTACAACCCATTTATCATTTATTTACTAACAAGTCCCACACTGTAATATGTGTACACTTTGGAGAAAGAGAAGGGGATTAAAGTCGACAAAATGTGCAGTTATTTTAGTTGACTAAATGTGGTGAAATTTAGTAGACAACAACTACCGTATTTTTCGGACTATAAGTCGCAGTCTTTTTCATAGTTTGGCTGGGGGTGCGATTTATACTCAGGAGCGACTTAT
This sequence comes from Nerophis ophidion, assembly GCF_033978795.1. Taxonomy (NCBI): domain Eukaryota; kingdom Metazoa; phylum Chordata; class Actinopteri; order Syngnathiformes; family Syngnathidae; genus Nerophis; species Nerophis ophidion. The sequence continues at coordinate 43,650,862 of NC_084621.1, read as the reverse complement.
GTGTGAAACTATTAACACATTACCGTAAAATATCAAATAATATTATTTAGCCCATTAACGTAAGTGACTAGACGTATAAGATTTCATCAGATTTAGCATCTAGGAGTGACAGATTGTTTGGTAAACGTATAGCATGTTATATATGTTATAGTTATTTGAATGACTCTTACCATAATATGTTACGTTAACATACCAGCCACCTTCTCAGTTGGTTATTTATGCGTCATATAACGTACACTTATTCAGCCTGTTGTTCACTAGTCTTCATTTATTTTAAATTGCCTTTCAAATGTCTATTCTTGATGTTGGGTTTTATCAAATAAATGTCCCCAAAAAATGCGACTTATATACTCCAGTGCGACGTATAAATGTTTTTTTCCTTCTTTATTATGCATTTTCGGCAGGTGCGACCTATACTCCGGAGCTACTTATACTACGAAACATACGGTAGACTACTTCAATTCAGATAACTAAAGCATGACTAAAACTAAAAGACATTTGTTAATTGTCAAAGACAATTCTATTTGTAAAAATACATTACAACTGCTGTAAAAATGAAAACTGGTGTATCACAATATGTATTATTAGCAGTACTGCCAATAGTAGTATTCACACCTGTAGAACCTGAACAACTTACTTAACACTCTCCTGAGTGAAACAATGAAATGTGCAAGAATATGCAACAAACAAACAAAGTATTCCTCATGTGTTGAAACTGCAAATGCCTCCCACCAACGGATCAATGTAAGTGGATAATACATGAGCACTGGGATCTAAATCAATAAGTCTCAATCTTCTCAGCTACCTTTCAGATGGCTTGACAAGTTCCTTTGACAGACAGAAGTATTGGGACCCTTGACCATTCATTCATTCAATCAATGGACTTTTAACATAATAATTTTTTGTTCATTCAAATGAAATCACTGGTGTTGGATGAGAAAAGACCTAGCTCAGAGTCGGACAGAAAACTATGGAAAAAGCTCTCTGTAGAGATAATCAGTGCACAGATTAGCAAAACAGGATCTTGAGACAAAAAGTGGAACAGAAGTTATTTCTTCGGGTTGGTTTAAAGTTTTTTGTTGTGTTCATTTTTTTTTTTACATCAGAGCAGGTAGAAATAAGACGATAATTCATCAAAACAAAAGCACATTGACAAAGACAATAACACAACTAACTAACATGTTAGTTAATGTATAAAAAGAAAAAAGACAAAAATGTTGACAGAAACAAAATGTGTCTTTTCAATCGGTGGGACAAGTTGGGAATATATCTAATCACAGCTCTTTAATGGTGTACTGGAGATTAGTTATGAAGGAGAGCCAATCAGATGCTTTTCCTTGAGAGACGAGGAAGTCACGACCAAAACAAAAATGTGTGGATTTAACATGTTCACTTTGTAATACAGTGGGGCAAAAAAGTATTTAGTCAGCCACCGATTGAGCGAGTTCTCCCACTCTGATGACAGAGGTTTGTAATTTTCATCATAGGTACACTTCAACTGTGAGAGACAGAATGTGAAAAAAAAATCCAGGAATTCATATTGTAGGAATTTTAAAGAATTTATTTGTAAATTATGGTGTAAATAAGTATTTTGTCAACCATTCAAAGCGCTCACTGATGAAAGGAGGTTTTGGCTCAAAATCTCACGATACATGGCCCCATTCATTCTTTCCTTAACACAGATCAATCGTCCTGTCCCCTTAGCAAAAAAAACGCCCCAAACCATGATGTTTCCACCCCCATGCTTCACAGTAGGTGTAGTGTTCTTGGGATGCAACTCAGTATTCTTCTTCCTCCAAACACAACGAGTTGAGTTTATACCAAAATGGATACATGGATGATACAGCAGAGGATTGGGAGAATGTCATGTGGTCAGATGAAACCAAAATAGAACTTTTTGGTATAAACAACTCGTCAAGTTTGGAGGAAGAAGAATACTGAGTTGCATCCCAATAACACCATACTACTGTGAAGCATGGGGGTGGAAACATCATGCTTTGGGGCTGTTTTTCTGCTAAGGGGACAGGACGATTGATCCGTGTTAAGGAAAGAATGAATGGGGCCATGTATCGTGAGATTTTGAGCCAAAACCTCCTTCCATCAGTAAGAGCTTTCAATGGTTGACCAAATACTTATTTTCCACCATAATTTACAAATAAATTCTTTAAAATTCCTACAATGTGAATTCCTGAATTTTTTTAAGTGGGAGAACTTGCACAATCGGTGGCTGACTAAATACTTTTTTACCCTGTGTATGTGTACAAATGAGATAAAGTAAAAAGAGGACAGATTTCAATTTTACTGCTATGACGCCATCAGCAGATGAGTCATAGATATCTGCTGCTTCCAGTGTTGTACCAGAAATTGATTCCCTGCCAAAAATGATTCCCGCCGCGGGAGCGAGCATCGCTTTATAAAGCTGCAATGCCTGGGCTTTGTCTGTCCACAACTGATTACATGTAAGACAGACACTTATATTTGTGGTTATTGTAACAAATTGTTTAAGCCTTTATTGTCTTTGATACATTAAACAATGGCCATTTGTATGGTATTAATGAGATTGTAATGGACTGTTGTTGATCCGATGTTGTTGTGCCAAAACCCCCTTTTTGTTTGGAAGCTTCATACAATATTAACTGTTCTTTGTTCATGCACCTAATACATATTAAGTGTTTGAATGTATTCATTAAATCAGCGTATTCTTGATTGCCAAAAAATGATTCAACGTAATGTTTTGATATTGGCACATCTCAACTGTGCATAAGTCAATCAATCAATGTTTATTTATATAGCCCCAAATCACAAATGTCTCAAAGGACTGCACAAATCATTACGACTACAACATCCTCGGAAGAACCCACAAAAGGGCAAGGAAAACTCACACCCAGTGGGCAGGGAGAATTCACATTCAGTGGGACGCCAGTGACAATGCTGACTATGAAAAACCTTGGAGAGGACCTCAGATGTGGGCAACCCCCCCCCTCTAGGGGACCGAAAGCAATGGATGTCGAGCGGGTCTAACATGATACTGTGAAAGTTCAATCCATAGTGGCTCCAAGACAGCAGTGAGAGTCCCGTCCACAGGAAACCATCTCAAGCGGATCAGCAGCGTAGAGATGTCCCCAACCGATACAGGCGAGCGGTCCATCCTGGGTCCCGACGAGCGGTCCATCCTGGGTCTCGACTCTGGACAGTCAGTACTTCATCCATGGTCATCGGACCGGACCCCCTCCACAAGGGAGGGGGGGACATAGGAGAAAGAAAAGAAGCGGCAGATCAACTGGTCTAAAAAGGAGGTCTATTTAAAGGCTAGAGTATACAGATGAGTTTTAAGATGAGACTTAAATGCTTCTACTGAGGTAGCATCTCGAACTGTTACCGGGAGGGCATTCCAGAGTACTGGAGCCCGAACGGAAAACGCTCTATAGCCCGCAGACTTTTTTTGAGCTCTAGGAATCACTAATAAGCCGGAGTCTTTTGAACGCAGATTTCTTGCCGGGACATACGGTACAATACAATCGGCAAGATAGGCTGGAGCTAGACCGTGTAGTATTTTATACGTAAGTAGTAAAACCTTAAAGTCACATCTTAAGTGCACAGGAAGCCAGTGCAGGTGAGCCAGTACAGGCGTAATATGATCAAACTTTCTTGTTCTTGTCAAAAGTCTAGCAGCCGCATTTTGTACCAACTGTAATCTTTTAATGCTAGACATGGGGAGACCCGAAAATAATACGTTACAGTAATCGAGACGAGACGTAACAAACGCATGGATAATGATCTCGGCGTCTTTAGTGGACAAAATGGAGCGAATTTTAGCGATATTACGGAGATGAAAGAAGGCCGTTTTAGTAACGCTTTTAATGTGTGACTCAAAGGAGAGAGTTGGGTCGAAGATAATACCCAGATTTTTTACAGAGTCACCTTGTTTTATTATTTGGTTGTCAAATGTTAAAGTTGTATTATTAAATAGAGGTCGGTGTCTAGCAGGACCGATAATCAGCATTTCCGTTTTTTTGGCATTAAGTTGCAAAAAGTTAGCGGACATCCATTGTTTAATTTCATTAAGACACGCTTCCAACTGACTACAGTCCGGCGTGTTGGTCAGCTTTAGGGGCATGTAAAGTTGGGTGTCATCAGCATAACAGTGAAAGCTAATACCGTATTTGCGTATGACGTCACCTAGCGGCAGCATGTAGATGCTGAAGAGTACAGGGCCAAGGACCGAACCCTGGGGAACTCCACACGTTACCTTAACATAGTCCGAGGTCACACTGTTATAGGAGACGCACTGCATCCTATCAGTAAGATAAGAGTTAAACCATGACAGGGCTGAGTCTGACATACCAATTCGTATTTTGATACGCTCTAATAAAATATTATGATCGACGGTATCGAAAGCAGCGCTAAGATCGAGGAGCAGCAACATAGATGACGCATCAGAGTCCATCGTTAGCAATAGATCATTAGTCAATTTTGCGAGGGCTGTCTCAAAAATAAGATTATCAGCCACAAGTGAATAGATTACCCTTAAGATTGATACATATATGATAATAAAGTATGTGCTGTACTGTTTACGTGCTGAAGTACTCTTCAAAAAGCTGAAATTAACCCTAAATGACAACTTAGTGGTTGCCAAAAAGTGGTTCAAAGTAATATTTTTATATTGACATATCTCATCCAGTAAGTAGATATGTTTTTCTGTAGCCGGGTCTGCAATTGGCCTTTCTGCAATTGGACTGTAACAGTAAAATAAGATTATCAGCCACAAATTCAGCATTGTTGGAACAAAAATTCACAACACCAAAGCTGTGCGAGACACGAGTCATCACTGTGATAGGCAACATAATACTCTCTGCCTGAATGATGTCAGAATGTGGTACATGTCTGTTCTTCCCTCATATGGCAGCCTCTGATTTTAATGTATTGTGCAGTGTATTTGGTTCTCAGATGCCCCCGGCGACCCCGAAAGGGAATAAGCGGTAGAAAATGGATGGATGGATGGATGTTTCTCTGTTGTGTGGCGATGCCACATCGCAGTTTTGCTGCAGTTATGGCAACTAAAATAGTTGCAAAAACCATACCGATGCGTTGACTTTGAGCCTTTTTCAATGCTGTTTTGACTGCTGCCTTTCTTCTCTGTGACTTTTCACCGACTCATTTGCATGAAGATTACTGGCAAAAGAAAATGTTTCTTTCTACATAGAAATCTGAAAGCAAGAAAGTGTCGTGTTCGTGCACAACAAATCATTTCCATGGAAGGTGAGACAGAAAAGAACCCAAGATTGATGATGTTGATCGCTTTATTTGATGCGAGGGCCAAGGGCAAGGTCGATCAATCAGCACAATGCCTGCACGATATATCGTCCCACATGATTGCCAATACACAATATTATCGTCAGCATTATTTTGAAACAAAATTAAGCACTAAGGTAATCATTATGTATTGTTTAATACTAATATTGCAAGTAACTCTTTCAAACGCAACAAACTGTTATTTCTCATTGGTATTTGTCTTCCTATTGCAATTGAACCGTCAAGAACTTTAAATGATCTTACAAGAGTAAACAAACAACACAAATAAAATGGACACTTCAATAAATATTGAGCATCTAGAGTTGCAGTTGTTTACCCAGTTGGAAAAACTGGGTCATGTGATTTGTTTTGTTGTTGTTGCCATCACTTTCCTACAAATGTGTCATATTAGCTTGTTTGTCCGTGTTGATGGGTTCATATTGCTCATCCTGTCTGAAGTTTAAAACATTCTAACACCGGTCATTTGGTTTGGCAATTGGCAATCATCATTTGTCCTCCTAATTGTTGTTACTTTACTGTGCTTCTCACAGGAAGAATATTGGTGACTGACAAGAGGATTCTCTCTGTTCATTTAATGTTGCTATTGAACAAACACACCTAGGTGCTGAGATCAATGCACAGAGTAGGGTTGTATGGTATACCGGTACTAGTATAGTATCGCATTACTAATGAATCAAAAACGGTACTATACTCTGTTTGAAAAGAACCGGTTCCCGGGCATGACGGCGCGTCGTCACATCATGACATTGCTTGTTTTGCGAGCAGAGGAGCATGTTCCACAGCAGTACGTACAGACACAGTGTGTAGACCAAAAAGGGAGAATGGACACCTTTTGGCCTAAAAATTAACGATAAAGGTGAAGTTATAACACTGAAACGCCCTCAGGATGTCACGCCTATGTTTCATGTTTTGTTTTGGTCATGCTATGTTTACTTTTTGGACATTTAAATCTGTTTAGCATTTCCGTGTTTGTCTTGTTACCATGTCAACTGATTTAGTTTTCATCTGTCATGTCTGATCACGAGTTTTGTGTGACCGTGCTGCCCTGAGCATACCCAATCTCGTTGGTTCTCGAAGCTAAGCAGTGTCTGGTCTGGTTAGTACTTGGATGGAAGACTGCCTAGGAATACCAGGTGCTTTGACCTTTGGACTCTAAGTTCCTTTTTTTTCACTCCCTGTTTTGTTACCATGATGACCAATCAGTTCACCTGTCTTGTCTCACACCTGTTTTCACTTATCATGTTCATTATTTAAGCCACAGTTACCAGGTAGTCAGTCTGGCAACATCACCTCCTTCACGACCCCGATTATCTGCTTCATGTCTTGCTATGCTGTTCATTTTGTCCACGTACGTTTTTGTCATTCATGCCATAGCACAAGTGTTTTGTTTCATGTTTATAGTTTATAGCCTTTGTGCATGTCTTTTGTTTTATAGCCCAAATTGTGTACCTCCATAGTGAGCGCTTTTTGTTTGGTCCTGTTTTTAGTTTATGAGTAAATAAATTAAATATGTACCTACCTTCACGCCGTTTCCACTCCATTCGCTTCGCATCTCGGGAAAACAACCCAAGACCAAGTCCAAGCCTGACACAGGAAGAGGTGTTTTAAGACATGGCTAGCTAACTAGCGGCGAACGTCCGATTGCAGTCGCCAGTGTTTTAGCTACTTCGAAATCAATCAATCAATCAATCAATGTTTATTTATATAGCCCCAAATCACAAATGTCTCAAAGGACTGCACAAATCATTACGACTACAACATCCTCGGAAGAACCCACAAAAGGGCAAGGAAAACTCACACCCAGTGGGCAGGGAGAATTCACATTCAGTGGGACGCCAGTGACAATGCTGACTATGAGAAACCTTGGAGAGGACCTCAGTTGTGGGCAACCCCCCCCCCCTCTAGGGGACCGAAAGCAATGGATGTCGAGCGGGTCTAACATGATACTGTGAAAGTTCAATCCATAGTGGCTCCAAGACAGCAGTGAGAGTCCCGTCCACAGGAAACCATCTCAAGCGGATCAGCAGCGTAGAGATGTCCCCAACCGATACAGGCGAGCGGTCCATCCTGGGTCCCGACAAGCGGTCCATCCTGGGTCTCGACTCTGGACAGTCAGTACTTCATCCATGGTCATCGGACCGGACCCCCTCCACAAGGGAGGGGGGGGACATAGGAGAAAGAAAAGAAGCGGCAGATCAACTGGTCTAAAAAGGAGGTCTATTTAAAGGCTAGAGTATACAGATGAGTTTTAAGATGAGACTTAAATGCTTCTACTGAGGTAGCATCTCGAACTGTTACCGGGAGGGCATTCCAGAGTACTGGAGCCCGAACGGAAAACGCTCTATAGCCCGCAGACTTTTTTTGAGCTCTAGGAATCACTAATAAGCCGGAGTCTTTTGAACGCAGATTTCTTGCCGGGACATACGGTACAATACAATCGGCAAGATAGGCTGGAGCTAGACCGTGTAGTATTTTATACGTAAGTAGTAAAACCTTAAAGTCACATCTTAAGTGCACAGGAAGCCAGTGCAGGTGAGCCAGTACAGGCGTAATATGATCAAACTTTCTTGTTCTTGTCAAAAGTCTAGCAGCCGCATTTTGTACCAACTGTAATCTTTTAATGCTAGACATGGGGAGACCCGAAAATAATACGTTACAGTAATCGAGACGAGACGTAACAAACGCATGGATAACGATCTCGGCGTCTTTAGTGGACAAAATGGAGCGAATTTTAGCGATATTACGGAGATGAAAGAAGGCCGTTTTAGTAACGCTTTTAATGTGTGACTCAAAGGAGAGAGTTGGGTCGAAGATAATACCCAGATTTTTTACAGAGTCACCTTGTTTTATTATTTGGTTGTCAAATGTTAAAGTTGTATTATTAAATAGAGGTTGGTGTCTAGCAGGACCGATAATCAGCATTTCCGTTTTTTTGGCATTAAGTTGCAAAAAGTTAGCGGACATCCATTGTTTAATTTCATTAAGACACGCTTCCAACTGACTACAGTCCGGCGTGTTGGTCAGCTTTAGGGGCATGTAAAGTTGGGTGTCATCAGCATAACAGTGAAAGCTAATACCGTATTTGCGTATGACGTCACCTAGCGGCAGCATGTCGATGCTGAAGAGTACAGGGCCAAGGACCGAACCCTGGGGAACTCCACACGTTACCTTAACATAGTCCGAGGTCACACTGTTATAGGAGACGCACTGCATCCTATCAGTAAGATAAGAGTTAAACCATGACAGGGCTGAGTCTGACATACCAATTCGTATTTTGATACGCTCTAATAAAATATCATGATCGACGGTATCGAAAGCAGCGCTAAGATCGAGGAGCAGCAACATAGATGACGCATCAGAGTCCATCGTTAGCAATAGATCATTAGTCAATTTTGCGAGGGCTGTCTCAGTCGAGTGATTTGCCCTGAAACCGGATTGAAAGGTTTCACATAGATTGTTAAACGCTAAGTGTTCATTTAGCTGCTCTGCAACAATTTTTTCGAGGATTTTCGAAATAAAGGGAAGGTGAGACACCGGTCGGTAGTTTACCATGAGGTCAGGATCGAGGTTAGGTCTTTTAAGGAGAGGATGAATAACCGCTTTTTTGAATGCAACGGGAACAGTGCCCGAGGAAAGTGATAAGTTTATAATATTTAGCACTGATGGACCTAATAATACAAAAAGCTCCTTGATAAGTTTCCCAGGAAGTGGGTCAAGTAAACATGTTGTTTGTTTTATTCCATTTACACGTTGTAACAATCCTTCTAATGTTATTTCATCAAAACGAGAGAAACTATTTTGGATATTTGCAGTATCCGCCGTATATACAATCGTATCTGTGTTACTATAACCCCATTGTAGCTGGGACGCATTGTCTTTAATCTCCTTTCTAATAAGTTCAATTTTCTTATTAAAGAACTTCATAAAGTCATCTGCCGAATGGGTGGAGCTACTGGAAGGAGTCCCTTGTTGGGTTAGCGATGCTACTGTACTAAACAGAAATTTTGGATCGTTTTTATTAATGCGGATGAGATTTGAGTAATAATTAGTTTTAGCTAAGGTAAGCATGCGTTTATAAGTTATTAAACTAATCCTCGCCTCCATGACGACGAATAAAGTACGTTTCTTACAGGTATCATTCCTGCAGGACGAGGAATAGCTAAACATGTTTCACTACACACCGTCGGAAGCTACGATAGCTAACTGCTAACAGCAAGCTAGCGTGGCCGGATGTAAACAAATGCCATGGGTGGATCCAAACCTGACATTAACTGTAATGATACAAAGTACAATAGCGTATCTAGTCGATACTACTATGATTACATCGATATGTTTTGGCATCACAAAATTTATTTTTCTTTTTTATTAAATTCGTATTATGTTTATAAACTCAGGAAATACATCCCTGGACTCCTGAGGACTTTGAATATGACCAATGTATGATCCTGTAACTACTTGATACCCAAATTTGAGGTATCATCCAAAACCAATGGAAAGTATCCAAACAACAGAAGAATAAGTGATTATTACATTTTAGCAGAAGTGTTGAAACAGAAAATAACCAGATATTGACAATAAATAAACAATTGGATTAATAATAAATTTTTACAGTTTGTCCGTTATAATTTTGACAAAATAAAAAAATGAAAAAAGACACAATATGTGACTGCATATGTCAGCAGAAAAATAAGGAGACTTTGTTTGCTTACTTACTACTAAAAGACAAGTTGTCTAATATGTTCCCTATTTTATTTAAAGACAAAATTGTTCTTTGATTGCAATAAGAAACATATATTTTTTGTTAAAATAAAGCCAATAATGTAATTTTTTTGTGGTCCCCCTTATTTAAAAAAGTACCGAAAATGAAAATACATTTAGGTCCAGGTTCCAGTACTAAAATATTGGTATCGGGACAACAATAGCACAGAGTGAACCCTCTTGCACCCTGTTTAGAAGCAACAAATTAGGAAAACAAACACAGGCATGGCAATTTATCGATACTAACAATTTAATTTGGTTTTCATTTATAATTTGGTTAATTGATTTATTGATTATCGGCCCAGGTTTAATAAGCACCCCTGCAAAAAGATTCTGCAGTGTTTTCTTTGTTTACTACGCAAAAAGAGATAAATAGTTGATTCATTCCAAAGGGGAAATTGAAAGGTGAGTTGTGGAAGGACAACTTTACATGACATAATGTAACATTTACTCAAAATGCCCCATCACTTTCTGGCCATGAACAGCATGGCTGTGCTGGGGCAACCTCTTGAATCACCACAACCTGTCTCTGTGGGAATGTTTCCTATTTCCTGAGCTCAAGCAGGTCATCAAATGGATTCGTTTTGAAGACGTGGATTACAGAACTGCACAGGATCCCGGAAGAATCCTTACAGGAGTGCATGAAAGCATGGCAAATACGGGTTTCAAAATGGGATAAATTGTATTCTAATTTAGACTAGAAATATATATTTTGTGACACCAGTGGTGGAAATTTTCTGACAAACTCATACTACGTCAAGGGAATTTACACCACACTTTTCCAAAAGATGCCTTTAATGGCCTTACTTCATGCCCTGAAGTCAAGAATTGAACTGTTTAGAATGTCGATGAAGAAGTATGACCCAAGGAAGTTGTGTGTGTCCCAGTGAAATAGTTAGTCGTTTATAAGATAATGTGAAATCAATGTAGCCTTAATACAAGGACAACCAAGAGTTCCACTCCTTAAGCTGATACACAACTTGAATATCAGTACCTAATCACTAGTGTTCCGAATAATGGCGTTACTTTTACTTGTTACGAGTAATCTGATTAATTACTTCTATGTACGTTACAATGCTGTTACTGAAACGTTTGATGTAATGTTGCATGCTACTTTTGATTGGGTATATGTCAATAAGACAGCGTCAGAAGCACAGCAAATTGAATGCAGGAAATATTAATTTTACTAATGAAAACGTCAACCAGCACCACACTAAAATAAACTTGATATCAAATAGAAGGAGGCAACAACACCTAGCCCACAACATTTAAGTACACACACATACAACAACTATTTTGAGGGAATAATCAATAACAAATCAGTGATTGAAGTGACAAGCTTGGAATTCTGCAATGCCTTGTTTGTGGACAAGGTGACTACAGCCATCAAAACCATTTTTTTTTTTTATTAACTAGCACTAATACAACCCAGTGAAAAAAATTAACAGAGCTGCCCAAACTGCAAGCCCAAGTTAACAAACACAGCTGAGCTAATGCTGCTTTGTCTGGGTGCTGACGTCACACGTCGCTTAGTAACAAGCATAACCTTTTCAAGGCGCATACTCACTCTGGTCTCATGAAACATCTCAACTGCATATGCCAGATATTTGAAGTTTTGTTTTTTTAAAGTAATGCAATAGTTATTGTACCGAATTTTTCGGAATATAAGTCGCTCCGGAGTATAAGTCGCGCCTGCCGAAAATGCATAATAAAGAACAAAAAAAAAACATACAGTATATAAGTCACACTGAAGTATAAGTCGCATTTTTGGGGGAAAATCATTATTAGGTCCATCAGTGCTAAATATTATAAACTTATCACTTTCCTCGGGCACTGTTCCCGTTGCATTCAAAAAAGCGGTTATTCATCCTCTCCTTAAAAGACCTAACCTCGATCCTGACCTCATGGTAAACTACCGACCGGTGTCTCACCTTCCCTTTATTTCGAAAATCCTCGAAAAAATTGTTGCGGAGCAGCTAAATGAGCACTTAGCGTTTAACAATCTATGTGAAACCTTTCAATCCGGTTTCAGGGCAAATCACTCGACTGAGACAGCCCTCGCAAAATTGACTAATGATCTATTGCTAACGATGGACTCTGATGCGTCATCTATGTTGCTGCTCCTCGATCTTAGCGCTGCTTTCGATACCGTCGATCATAATATTTTATTAGAGCGTATCAAAATACGAATTGGTATGTCAGACTCAGCCCTGTCATGGTTTAACTCTTATCTTACTGATAGGATGCAGTGCGTCTCCTATAACAGTGTGACCTCGGACTATGTTAAGGTAACGTGTGGAGTTCCCCAGGGTTCGGTCCTTGGCCCTGTACTCTTCAGCATCTACATGCTGCCGCTAGGTGACGTCATACGCAAATACGGTATTAGCTTTCACTGTTATGCTGATGACACCCAACTTTACATGCCCCTAAAGCTGACCAACATGCCGGACTGTAGTCAGTTGGAAGCGTGTCTTAATGAAATTAAACAATGGATGTCCGCTAACTTTTTGCAACTTAATGCCAAAAAAACGGAAATGCTGATTATCGGTCCTGCTAGACACCGACCTCTATTTAATAATACAACTTTAACATTTGACAACCAAATAATAAAACAAGGTGACTCTGTAAAAAATCTGGGTATTATCTTCGACCCAACTCTCTCCTTTGAGTCACACATTAAAAGCGTTACTAAAACGGCCTTCTTTCATCTCCGTAGTATCGCTAAAATTCGCTCCATTTTGTCCACTAAAGACGCCGAGATCATTATCCATGCGTTTGTTACGTCTCGTCTCGATTACTGTAACGTATTATTTTCGGGTCTCCCCATGTCTAGCATTAAAAGATTACAGTTGGTACAAAATGCGGCTGCTAGACTTTTGACAAGAACAAGAAAGTTTGATCATATTACGCCTGTACTGGCTCACCTGCACTGGCTTCCTGTGCACTTAAGATGTGACTTTAAGGTTTTATTACTTACGTATAAAATACTACACGGTCTAGCTCCAGCCTATCTTGCCGATTGTATTGTACCGTATGTCCCGGCAAGAAATCTGCGTTCAAAAGACTCCGGCTTATTAGTGATTCCTAGAGCTCAAAAAAAGTCTGCGGGCTATAGAGCGTTTTCCGTTCGGGCTCCAGTACTCTGGAATGCCCTCCCGGTAACAGTTCGAGATGCTACCTCAGTAGAAGCATTTAAGTCTCATCTTAAAACTCATTTGTATACTCTAGCCTTTAAATAGACCTCCTTTTTAGACCAGTTGATCTGCCGCTTCTTTTCTTTCTCCTATGTCCCCCCCTCCCTTGTGGAGGGGGTCCGGTCCGATGACCATGGATGAAGTACTGACTGTCCAGAGTCGAGACCCAGGATGGACCGCTCGTCGGGACCCAGGATGGACCGCTCGCCTGTATCGGTTGGGGACATCTCTACGCTGCTGATCCGCTTCAGATGGTTTCCTGTGGACGGGACTCTCGCTGCTGTCTTGGAGCCACTATGGATTGAACTTTCACAGTATCATGTTGGACCCGCTCGACATCCATTGCTTTCGGTCCCCTAGAGGGGGGGGGTTGCCCACATCTGAGGTCCTCTCCAAGGTTTCTCATAGTCAGCATTGTCGCTGGCGTCCCACTGAATGTGAATTCTCCCTGCCCACTGGGTGTGAGTTTTCCTTGCCCTTTTGTGGGTTCTTCCGAGGATGTTGTAGTCGTAATGATTTGTGCAGTCCTTTGAGACATTTGTGATTTGGGGCTATATAAATAAACATTGATTGATTGATTGATTGAAATTTATTTGCTAAAACCCAACACCAAGAATAGACATTTGAAAGGCAATTTAAAATAAATAAAGAATAGTGAACAACAGGCTGAATAAGTGTACGTTATATGACGCATAAATAACCAACTGAGAAGGTGCCTGGTAAGGTAACGTAACATATTATGGTAAGAGTCATTCAAATAACTATAACATATAGAACATGCTATAAGTTTACCAAACAATCTGTCACTCCTAATTGCTAAATCCGATGAAATCTCATACGTCTAGTCTCTTACGTGAATGAGCTAAATAATATTATTTGATATTTTACGGGAATGTGTTAATAATTTCACAAATAAGTCGCTCCTTAGTAGAAGTCGCACCCCCGGCCAAACTATGAAAAAAACTGCGACTTATAGCCCGAAAAATACGGTACATAGCATTTAATTACGTTATTAAAGTGTTATTCCGTTAGTAATACAATTACTTTTTTTGCAAAGTAATAAGTAACTATAATTAATTTTTCAAACACTGCTAATCACATTCTCCAGGGCACTCAAATATATATTCATGTGTTATTTTCATTTGGACGGTCATCGTCACCGTCACTCTTTGGGCTTTAAAACAGTCAAATATCAAAAGATATAATAGAGTCAAATACACTCAGCAGGTATTGACATTTTCTCTCCAGGAAACATTCTGACCTTCCTCCGGCTGTCGTCTTTTTTCATTGACTCAATATCATGTGTGTATTGTATTGCTCCTGTGTTGAATAATGGAACACTTCATTTACATCATTTTTCATCAGCAAACAATCTACCTTGGAGAACTTGAACACACAACAGTTATCTACACATACACACTCTCATTCTATTTTATAAACTTCTCTTTTCAATGAAATGCAAAAATAAACTTAAAAGGTGACATAGTGAAGAGTAATGGATAAGGCTGTTTTTGTCACGACCCGGACACATGCCAATGCGCACTCATCCGTGATGAGCGCACCTCCAAGAACACACTTCCAGGAGCGCGCCGGCAATCTCCGGCAATCAGCGCATTTGAAGCTGATCATCAGGATCGCCTTCAAAAGCCTGCACAACCTGCTATCCTGGGCCAGTACGTAATCTTCCGTTCATGAACTGTAAGCCGACTAACCCAACTTTATGCAAACTTTTCTCTCTGTGTTTTTCTTCCCCGTATTTCTTGATTGCCTCTCCAACTGCAGACCTCCGTTACCGTGTTGACGTGCTGTGTGTGTCTCGTCATTCTTTGTTACTCTGCTTCCGGACTGCCTCTTTGATTTCGACTTCCCTCTTATTCACCCTGATTACCAGCCTACTCGTGGATCTCCAAGCTTGTCTTGTTCCCCCCTGGACTTTCTCACTTCTCGCACAACACTCCTGGTAACAACCATTAATTCCTACACATAATCTCACACCATACACACTCTTGGGTTTTGTCACACTCCATTTTCCTTAGTTTATTCATATTATTGTTTTTTGTTATATATATTCTTAATAAGTATAATAAATACATAGAGCTATGATGCCCCTTTGTGGTCTGTGCCGTTTACACTCCCCCTGTAAACACTTTTAACCTTAATTCATTGCTTCTTTTTACTTTTCAAACACACCTCTATCCTTATAATCAATAACTTTTTGTAAGCTTTATTGTATTTTCTATTTAGAAAATGTTAAGTGCAAATGGCATTTCTCATGTTGAATAATGGAACACTTCAACAAAATGTTTCATCAGCAAACACTCAATCTTGGAGGACTTGAAAGCACCACAGTTAACTACATGTATGCACTCTCCTTGCACAGCTTACCTGTTCTACAAACTTCTCTTTTAAATGAAATACAAAAATGCTGTAAACCTAAAAGGTGACAGAGTGAAGAGTAAGGATAAGGTTAGCCCTGCAATTGGGCACGTTTAATCTTTATTTCCTGTTTCTTTTAACTTTTCAACCACACCACTGTCATTTCTGCTCTTAACTTTATTGTACGCCCTCCTTCTGAGTAAGAGTTGTGATTGGTTTCTCGGCAGGGTTTTGTCGTTGAAAGTAGGAACTAAGGAGAGCTTTAGCGACACTTCGGGGGACATTTCCGTGGGTTAGGGCGAAAATTGGAGAGTGAGAGAGCGAGGCAGAAAGAAGTCAGTGAAAGAAGGATGTTAGGCCAGAAAATAAATGAAATACAAGTGGTGCTGTTGTTGAAGTAGCCTGTGCCTGCCAGCATTTAAGAGAGATAAAAACACGCCAGCAAGTGTTGCCGTCTTTCCAGGGAGAGGGAGGAGGGGGTTGGAAGAGAAGGGAGGCCTTTTCTCAACAGACTGCCAATGCTGACCTTTTGAATTGTCCTTCAGGCAGTCCAGGATCAACTGTCCGTTTTACCCAGAAGGGAGACTGAGGATGAGTGGACACACAAGAGAGTAAATATGTACTGTTCATTTTTCTTGAAACCTTCTCTGAAAGGCTCATGTTTTTTTGGACTGAACAAAGAAGAAAGAAAACACAAATAAAATTCAACCAGACGACAGCAGTACATCGTGTAGATCAAGTTTAGAAGAGTGTAACCCAAAATATTTGTATCTCGAATCAACGTGTCCGATTACCATACTTTTAAATAAGAAAAGCTAAATTCTCAATAACACATACTGTGTAAGAAATACAGTAGTTTTACAAACTAATGTAATATTAATATACAGCATTGAAGAGGACACTTCTACAGTATTTCCTTCCAGTTGATCCTTCCTCAACGCACCATTAGCAGATTTTCCATATTTTTACAGATACATGTCCTCAGTTTAGATATTATTTTAACACATTTGGCAGGTGTCATTGGCTTCAGTATGGTGCAGACGAGCAGCGCTATGTTTGAACTGCTTGGCCAAGTCGGCTACATGCACACGACACTCCTTGGTTTAGTTTCCTAATGATTTATTTATTTAATTCAAAGAAGATCATCCACTTCGTCTCAGCATTGTCCTTCACATGGTTGTAAAAAAAAAAGATCTTCCAGCTATTAACCATTGAGAGAGACACAAAACATTTTGGTGGGATCTCATAGGGGTCCACTGTGACATTGGCTATGCCAACTAGCACACAGGCACGCCCCGTCCCTTGCCTTCTTCATGACCACCAAATCACCAGTCAGAACTCATTTTGGATGCGTTCAGTGACTTACAACATACAAAACTCTTCTAAAAATGCACATGTACCCCACTCCAATGTAAAAAAAAATTCAAAGATCTGCACAGGGATTCACAGCAACGCGGCAAAGAGCTGCATGCAAACGGCGACGTTTCTGGATGTTGTTGATAAATGGCTTTCGCTTTGCAAAGTAGTGCTTTAACTAGAACTTACAGATGTAGCGACGAACTGTATTTAGTGACAGTGGTTTTCTGAAGTGTTCCTGAGCCCATGTGGTGATATCCTTTAGAGATTGATGTCGGTTTTTGATACAGTGCTGTCTGAGGGATCGAAGGTCACGGTCATTCAATGTTGGTTTCGGGCCATGCCGCTTACGTGGAGTGATTTCTCCAGATTCTCTGAACCTTTTGATGATATTATGGACCGTAGATGTTGAAATCCTTAAATTTCTTGCAATTGCACTTTGAGAAACGTTGTTCTTAAATTGTTTGACTATTTGCTCACGCAGTTGTGGACAAAGGGGTGTACCTCGCCCCATCCTTTAAGACTGAGCATTTTTTGGGAAGCTGTTTTTATACCCAATCATGGCACCCACCTGTTCCCAATTAGCCTGCACACCTGCGTGATGTTCCAAATAAGTGTTTGATGAGCATTCCTCAACTTTATCAGTATTTATTGCCGCCTTTCTCAACTTCTTTGTCACATGTTGTTGGCATCAAATTCTAAAGTTAATGATTATTTGCAAAAAAAAAATTTTTTTATCAGTTTGAACATCAAATATGTTGTCTTTGTAGCATATTCAACTGAATATGGGTTAAAAAGGATTGGCAAATCATTGTATTCCATTTATATTTACATCTAACACAATTTCCCAACTCATATGGTAACAGGGTTTGTATAATGCAGGAACAAAAAATACATAAATAAAACTTGTTGGTGAAATTTCGGTGATCTAGACTCTATGGTTCCCTTAAGTTGTACGTTTTCCTAAATGTATCAGCTTCGGACATTGCATATCTGTTTAGGGATTCAAAGTATGTCCTGTACTGTATTGTCTATTAGCATATAGTATCAACAGTAAGGTTCTGCATGATCAAATCTGACCTCCTTGGGAGGGGATGACCTTCATCTCATCATGCATTACTACCTTAATACAAAAATATAGCTATTACTTAAAGGTATAGGAAACTCATTTAAAAACAACAATGGGGGTGGAAAGAGGAAGCTCATTTAAAAAAACCTAAAGTTTAAAAATGAAGACCAGAGTAAAAGACATGGAGAGTGGTGCTAGAGCGTATCTTTCTCGTAAGACACATGCAAAATCCTGCTTGTCCAATCTTCCTTATAATATCCATCAACGTCATCTGGTTGTTCACGATTTAGCATAAGTACATAATGGATCACCGAAAGGCTGCAGTGGCAGTGCAGTAAATTAAATGTGTCATTGTGATCCGCCATTTTTAGAGTTTAATGAAAAGGTAAACAGGTCTTTCGATCCTACAGTTTACATAAGAAGAAAGAAAGTTTTTCAAATGTCAAACGGAATAATTTCCTTGATTACTGTTTGGAATCAGTCTGGACTTACATTCGTGGTCAAAAGTTTACACACACTTATAAGGAACATAATGTCATGGCTGTCTTGAGTTTCCAATAATTTCCAAAACTCTTATATTTTTGTGGTAGAGTGATTGGAGAACATACTTGTTGGTCACAAAAAACATTCATGATGTTTGGTTCTTTTATGAAATTATTATGGGTCTACTGAAAATGTGACCAAAGCTGCTGGGTCAAAAGTATACATACAACAATGTTAATATTTGGTTACATGTTCCTTGGCAAATTTCACTGCAATAAGACGCTTTTGGTAGTCATCCACAAGCTTCTGGCAAGCTCCCGGTTGAATTTTTGACCACTCCTCTGGACAAAATTTCTGCAGTTCAGCTAAATGTGTTGGTTTTCCAACATGGACTTGTTTCTCCAGCATTGTGACATCACATGGACAAAGATAAGAACTTTCTGTGGTCAGATGAAACAAAAATTTAGCTGTTTGGCCACAATACCCAGCAATATGTTTGGACTAGGAAAGGTGAGACCTTTAATCACAGGAACACCACACCTACTGTCAAGCATAGTGGTTGTAGTATTATGTTCTGGGCCTGTTTTGCTGCCAATGTCACTGGTGCTTTACAGAGAGTAAATTGGACAATGAAAAAGGAGGATTACCTCCAATTTTCTTCAGGACAAACTAAAATCATCAGGCCGTACGTTGGGTCTCGGGCGCAGTTGGGTAATCCAACAGGACAATGACCCAAACACGCGTCAAAAGTGGTAAAGGAATGGCTAAACCAGGCTAGAATCAAGGTTTTAGAATGGCCTTCATATAAAGTCCTGACTTAAACATGTGGACAATGCTGAAAAAACAAGTCCATCAATCCCTCCATCTACTTCCGCTTATCCAAGGTTGAGTCGCGGGGGTAGCAGCCTAAGCAGGGAAGCCCAGACTTCCCTTTCCCCAGCCACTTCGACCAGCTCCTCACGGGGGATCCCGAGGCGTTCCCAGGCCAGCCGGGAGAGATTGTCTTCCCATCATGTCCTGGGTCTTCCCCGTGGCCTCCAAACAAGTCCATGTCGGAAAACCAACAAATGTAGCTTAACTGCATCAATTTTGTCAAGAGGAGTGGTCAAAAGCTTGTGGATGACTACCAAAAGCGCCTTTTTGCAGTGAAACTAGCCAAGGGACATGTAACCAAATATTAACATTGCTGTATGTATACTTTTGACCCAGCAGATTTGGTCACATTTTCAGTAGACCCATAATAATTTCATAAAAGAACCAAACTTCATGAATGTTTTTTGTGACCGACAAGTATGTGCTCCAATCACTATCTCACAAAAAATAAGAGTTGTAGAAATTATTGGAAACTTAAGACAGCCATGACATTATGTTCTTTACAAGTGTATGTAAACTTTTGACCAAGACTGTACATTATATACTGTATATATATATCAATGTTTTATATATATATATATATATAAAAAAAAAATATATATATATATATATATATATATATATATATCAGTGACGTGTGGTGAGGTTCATGGCTGGTGAGGCACTGACTTCATCACAGTCAGATTTATAAACTTATGAACCCTATAGAGTTTTTTATTCACCATTTGATTGGCAGCAATTAACGGGTTATGTTTAAAAGCTCATACCAGCATTCTTCCCTGCTTGGCGCTCAGCATCAAGGGTTGGAATTGTGGGTTATATCACCAAAAATGATTCCCGGCCGCTGCTGCTCACTGCTCCCCTCACATTCCAGGGGGTGAACAAGTGGATTGGTTAAATGCAGAGGACAAATTTCACCACACCTAGTGTGTGTGTGACAGTCATTGGTACTTTAAATTAATGTAGCAGGTACTTTAGCTAGTATGGTATAGTATAAATACATTGATGTCACCGCCTGCTGCCATCTTGTGGTTTGTGTTCAGTTTGCAATTGTTGGTGCAGCAGACCTGGCTCTTATTGTTTGTCTTTTTCCTAGAGTTCCTGTGTTTCCCTGTGGGCGGAGTTGTGAGACGTGCACAGCTGTAGCCAATCTTCACATCACTATTTAAGCAGCACCGCAATAGCTGAATGGCACTCGGCTATTCCACTACATTGACTGAAAACTCCTTGCATGTTCACCTAAATGCCTCCTAAACTATTTCCTGTGCCATTCAGCTTGGTATGTACTTTTGTAGTTTGCCCGTCTTGCAACTTTGACCCTAGTTTCAGTTAGTTTATAGTTTAGGTTAGTATTTTATTCACGGTGCTCTCTGTGTTCTCCTTTTTCGCACCGTCGCCTTTTGTTACATTCCAGTTTTGGAATATTGCTGTTATTCGCTACCTTTTTGTTGAGTAAAGAACTATTTACTCTCAATTCCATCTGCATCCTTGGGTTCCTCTTTTCCACTGTTAATTGAACTGTGACAGAATAGCCGAGTCACTATGGAACCCGCAGATGAGAATCGGATTCAGCTGGCCGTCAGGGCTCATGGTCAGCGCATAAGCGATCACGAGCAGACTTTGTTAAACCTGACCACACTTGTGCAGGAGATGCATACAAGCATGCTTGCTCCTCAACCGCTTCCAGACTCTGAAGCTGCTCAACCGGTGGCTCCTTCTTACTCCATGCCCTTGACATCGGGTCCTCTTACCCGGGAGCCCAGCATACCACATCCGCCCAGGTATGAGGGGGACTTTGGACAATGCAGACTTTTTTTTATATCAATGCTCTATAGTTTTTGCACAGCAGCCTCACACATACGCAACCGACTCTGCCCGTGTGGCATATATATTAAGTTTACTGGCTGGAAGAGCAGCAAGCTGGGCTATGGAGGTGTGTGAGAGTAAACCCGAACTTCGTTCCAGCTTACCCCTATTTTCCGCTGAGTTGCGCAGCGTCTTTGATCACCCCGTGAGGGAACGAGAGGCAGGCAGCCGCCTCCTCGCCACACGACAGGGGTCCTCCTCTGTAGCGGACCACTCAATATCCTTCCGGATCCTGGCGGCGGAGAGTGGCTGGGGGGAGAGGGCTTTACGAGGGATATTCCTGGCTAGCCTTAGCCCCCGGATCCAAGACGAGCTGGCTGCCCGCGACGAGACCCAGACCCTCGAGGAGCTCATCTCGCTCGCCATCCGATTAGACAACAGACTACGAGAGCGACACGCCCAGAGGGGGATGGATCCCCAATCCACCAGATGGCAGTCATCTACCTGGTCCACACGATCAACACCCAAGCCTCGAGTTTCGTCACCTCTGACTGCAGTGCCCCGGAAGAGGGGCTAGAGGGGGCCATTCCTATGCAGCTGGGTGGCAGTCGCCTGTCGTCTGCAGAGAGGAGTCGTCGGCTGAGATTGCGGCTGTGCCTGTACTGCGGAGCTGCAGATCATGTCGTCGTTCGCAATCCTGCGTGGCCTGCTGGGGGCCGTTTCACGTCCACCCGAGACCTTACGCAGGGAAGATTCCCTACTTCGCCGCCTGCACCTGTGGTGACGTCGTCATCTTCTACGGTGCGAAGACTTCAAGTGGAAGGTACTCTGTCATGGGTGGGGGGTTCTTGTCCTATTAAGGCACTAATTGACTAAGGGGCTGATGAAAACATTATTGACAGTGGGCTTGTGGAGTCTTTAAATATTCCTTCTGTGTGTATTGAAAGTATAAAGAATGTTAGCTCACTTGACGGGCGTCACCTGGCTAATATTACTCATCAAACACACAACACATCCCTCCTTATTTCTAGTAATCACCGTGAGGAGGTTAATTTTCTGATAATGCAGTCTCGTTCAGCACCCGTAGTTCTTGGACTTCCATGGCTGCGACGTCACAGTCCCAGTATAGACTGGAACACACTTAAAATTACTAATTGGAGTGTTTTTTGTCATAGTCACTGTTTGCGCTCAGCTCCGTCCCCTATTCAACCTGTCACTCCTCCTAGTCCGCAACCCCCGGATCTGTCACTGATTCCTGAGGAGTATCATTCACTTAGTGAGTTTTTTTGTAAAAACCGGGCCACATCATTACCTCCCCATCACCCATATGACTGTGCCATTAACCTCCTTCCAGGGTCTACGCTACCTTCTTCACGGCTGTTCAATATCTCACGTACCGAACAGCTCGCTATGGAGGAATATATCTTCTCTTCACTCGCCGCCGGACACATTCGTCCCTCTTCCACTCCAGTGGCGGCAGGGTTCTTTTTTGTTAAGAAGAAGGATGGGGGGTTGCGACCTTGTATAGACTACGAGCCTTAAATAAAATTAGGGTTAAGAACGAATATCCACTTCCACTGCTAGACTCTGCATTTACTCCCCTGCATGGGGCGGTAATATTTACAAAATTAGACCTACGTAACGCGTATCACCTCGTGCGCATTCGCGAAGGCGATGAATGGAAAACTGCATTTAACACACCGCTTGGCCATTTCGAATATTGCGTCATGCCAGTCGGCCTCAAAATGCTCCTGGGGTTTTTCAATGTCTAATTAATGATGTACTTTGTGACATGTTAGGTCGTTTCGTGGTCGTCTACTTGGATGACATACTTGTATTTTCACGCTCCATTGAATTACACCATCAGCATGTCCATTTGGTTTTGCAAAGACTTTTGGAGAACAGTTTATTTGTCAAGGCCCAAAAGTGCACTTTTCATTCGCCCACAGTGTCGTTTTTGGGATTGATTGTTGAGAGGGGGCAGGTTATGCCAGACCCGGCTAAAGTCCAAGCGGTTGTAGACTGGCCAACACCGACCTCCAGGAAGCTGCTGCAGAGGTTTCTTGGGTTTGCTAATTTTTACGGGCATTTTATAAGAAACTTTAGCAAAGTAGCTCAACCGTTAAATAAATTAACGTCCTCTAAGGTTCTTTTTGTGTGGTCTTCGGAGGCTGACCAGGCCTTTCGGCGCCTTAAATGCCTTTTAAACCTCCGCTCCTGTGTTAATCCACTCTAATCCTGATCTCCCCTTTGTTGTCGAGGTGGATGGATCAGACACCGGGGTAGGGGCTGTTTTGTCCCAGCGTTCCAGTGCCGATCAGAAAGTGCACCCGTGCGCCTTCTTCTCCAAACGCCTATCCCCTGCAGAGAGGAACTATGATATCGGGAACCGAGAGCTGCTGGCAGTGATCCTCGCCCTTCAAGAATGGAGGCACTGGCTGGAGGGGGCCAAACACCCTTTCGTCATTTACACGGATCATCAGAACCTAGCTTACCTCCGCTCTGCTCAACGTCTCAATCCCCGCCAGGCCCGGTGGTCCCTCTTCCTCACAAGGTTCGACTTCTGTATCACTGTTCGCCCAGGCTCACTCAATGGTAAGCCTGATGCCTTGTCTAGGATGTTCTCTCCTCCTATAGAAGACACTCCCCCAGAGACTATCCTTCCTCAGTCCCGGATCCTTGGAGCAGTACAGTGGGAGGTGGAGAGACGTGTGTTAGAGGCTATCAAGGACTCCCCATCCCCTGCTGGATGTCCTCCTGGTCGCCTTTTTGTGCCAAAAGCTCTACGCCCAGAGGTCTTGTCTTGGGCTCACACCTCCAAGGTTGCCTGCCATCCAGGTGCCAGACGCACGGAATTCCTGCTCACACAGCGGTTCTGGTGGCCTACCATTCGCACCGACACGAAGAGCTTTGTGGCTGCATGCCCTGTCTGCGCCAGGAGCAAGGCTTCCCATCAAGCTCCTGCGGGGTTGCTGCAGCCCCTTCCCATCCCCTCTCGTACATGGTCGCACATCGCTCTGGACTTTGTCACAGGTCTACCCATCTCCAGGGGGTTTTCTGTCATTCTCACAATAGTAGACAGATTCTCTAAATTCACGCACTTTGTCTCCCTTCGCAGACTTCCCTCCTCCCTGGAGACCGCCAAGCTTCTGGTCACCCATGTGGTCTGACTTCACGGGATCCCCATCGATGTGGTGTCCGACAGAGGTCCTCAATTTTCATCCGCAACATGGAGATCCTTCTGCAACTTGTTAGGGGCCACTGTAAGCATGTCATCAGGGTACCACCCACAATCTAACGGACAGTCGGAAAGAGCCAACCAGGACTTAGGGGCAGCCCTGAGATGTGTCTGTCACCTGCATCCATCACAGTGGTCCACCTATCTCCCATGGGTAGAGTATGCCCGTAACACCCCTTATCTGTCTCCATTCCATGTGGTACATGGTTTTCAACCTCCCATCTTCTCCTCTCAAGAAGTCGAGTCCACTGTCCCCTCCGTGACGGCCTTTCTGCGCCGTGTGCACCGTGTGTGGCGTGATACCCGTGCCGCTTTGTCTCGCATGGCCAGTCGGAACCAGATCATGGCAAATCGCCATCGCAGACCAGCTCCCGACTACAAACCCGGCCAGAAGGTATGGCTATCATCAAAAGACATTACGCTGTCAGGAGAGTCTAAGAAACTGGCACCTAGATTCATCGGACCATACGAGGTGAAACAGATGATCACTCCCGTCACAGCTCGACTCAAGGTACCCAAATCTTTCAAGTTTTATCCGGTCTACCATGTCTCCCGCCTGAAGCCCGTTGAGTCAAGCGACCTTAGCCCTCCACCAGTGTCTCCCCCAGCTCCTCAGCAGGTGCAGGGTCATCCAGCCTTTACTGTCAACACCATTCTGGACGCTAGGAAGTGGGGCAGGGGGGTGCAATTTCTGATCGGCTGGAAGGATTACCCGCCAGAGGATTGTTCTTGGATTTCACATTCCCTGATTATTGATAAATCACTGATTTCTGATTTTTATCATAGATTTCCCGGAAAACCAGGAGGTCCGCCAGGTGGCGTCTGTTGATTAGGGGGGGAATACTGTCACCGCCTGCTGCCATCTTGTGGTTTGTGTTCAGTTTGCAATTGTTGGTGCAGCAGACCTGGCTCTTATTGTTTGTCTTCTTCCTAGAGTTCCTGTTTTTCCCTGTGGGCGGAGTTGTGAGACGTGCACAGCTGTAGCCAATTTTCACAACACTATTTAAGCAGCACCGCAATAGCTGAATGGCACTCAGCTATTCCACTACGTTGACTGAAGACTCCTTGCATGTTCACCTAAATGCCTCCTAAACTATTTCCTGTGCCATTCAGCTTGGTATGTACTTTTGTAGTTTGCACGTCTTGCAACTTTGACCCTAGTTTCAGTTAGTTTATAGTTTAGGTTAGTATTTTATTCACGGTGCTCTCTGTGTTTTCCTTTTTCGCACCGTCGCCTTTTGTTACATTCCAGTTTTGGATTATTGCTGTTATTCGCTACGTTTTGTTAAGTAAAGAACTATTTACTCTCAATTCCTTCTGCATCCTTGGGTTCCTCTTTTCCACTGTTAATTGAACTGTGACAATTGGCTCATAAAACTTCTTTGTTTGTCTTGTCTTTATTGCACAAGATGTAATCCAACCACACAACAGCTCTCATGTCTCTAACGCTTTTCCCGGGACAACGCGAACTCTCACTTCCTGTCGATAACGTCACTTTCCTATCCCTCCCGGAAGTCCCGCCCCCCAGCCAAAGTCATTGGTTAACACCCCGTAGCCAGCTGCTACATTATACATAGTTAATTGTTATGTTGAAGAGGTTCATTTAGCCTACTGACGTGTATTTATAAATGGTTGATTTATATAGGCTAGTAGGTAAAGTGTTGTACCTGACAACTCTTGATGGTACAATCCATATATCACGTCACAGACAACGTCACGCTAACATCACGTGACAGTCCAAACTTGTCAGGTACAACACTTTACCTTACTAGCCTATAGAAATCAACCATTTATAAATAGTTACATTTTGTTACCCACATACGAAAAACGAGCAGCACTCTTTGAAACAGTATGTGGGCATACTTTTATTTTGAAGTGTCTCGTTTCGTCTGTCGACGGATGTAAGGAAGCTACTTCCGGGTAAGGCCAACGAGGTATATTTGTCATTTGTTGGTATTTTACTTGGTAAAATGTTTGATCCACATGCTGTGCATGTTATTATTTTTACGTTTGTAACGTGCTTTATTTATTACAGTTTTCACGGTGAATTTGAAGGGAAAGTAAGCCTTCAAATAAATCAGTTCAAGAAAGTCATTGTGTCTGTGCTATTTGGAGGGAGTTACACTTTCTAACCTCACTAATGCCTTGCATCGTCTATATTAGATATATAACAACGGGCGGGTGGCGGGCGGGTGTGGCTTCGATGAAATGTTGGTTCGGGTGGATTGCGGGTGGATGACGACTTTAGTGATGCGGTTGCGGATGATATAATTGCCTATACACGCATCTCTAGTGTCTACATTAAAATATTTCTCTTCATACTGCGTTAATATATGCTCATTTTAAACTTTCACGCAGAGAGGGAAATCACAATTAAGTCAATTGACCAAAACTGTATTTATTAAATACTCTTCATTCTCTCACGGGTGACTTTTTAAATGAAAGAACAAATTAATAGTGTTGCTACCTTTTTGTAGTAACGCTTCAGCTGCATACTTTGCATTGATTGATTGAAACTTTTATTAGTAGATTGCACAGTACAGTACATATTCTGTACAATTGATGGTAACAATACATGGTAACACCCGAATACATTTTTCAACTTGTTTAAGTCGTGGTCCACGTTAATCAATTCATGGTACAAATATATACTATCAGCATAATACAGTCTTCACACAAGTTAATCATCAGAGTATATACATTGAACAGCATATTGCACTTGTCTACTGAATATCTTCCAACTTGGAGCCAAACCACCACCAGATGCTGGACCCCCTGCTCTTTATGTTGGGCATTTATTGTTCTACCTCCCTGCGATTGAGGTAGTGACTTGTCCAGGGTGTAGCCCGCCTTCCGCCCGATTGTAGCTGAGATAGGCACCAGTGCCCCCCGCGACCCTAAAGGGAATAAGCGGTAGAAATGGATGGATGGATGGATGTTCTTCCTCCATTTGTGATAAGTTTCGCACCATCTCTCTCTTGTATTGATACAAGCTCCGCTCAACCTGGCTCAGCTAACGTTAGCCATACTGCTACCTCTCTGATCGGCGAGAGCTATGATGCTGGACTCGCGAGAGTACATGACGTATGTAAGAAGGTGGGCTTGTTTTCCGTCTCTGTGAGAATGAGAGACGAGGAGTGAGAGAGAAACGCCTGTTGTGTGATGCACGCAGCTAAATGCAAGTCGACCTGCCTCTCGGCGAGAGCATATGACGCTAGACTCGCGACAGTATGTGACGTATGTAAGAAGGCGGGCTTGTTTTCCGTCTCTGTGAGAAGGACAGACGAGAAGGAGTGAGACACGCCAGTAATGTAATGCATGCAGCTTAAAGCAACGGTGTGAGAAAACATATAATCGAATATTACGATATAGTCATTTTCTATATCGCACAGAGACAAACCTGCGATATATCGTATATATCGATATATCGCCCAGCCCTACTTCAAGGTACTCAAAGCGCTTTGACACTATTTCCCCATTCACCCATTCACACACACATTAACACACTGATGGTGGGAGCTGCAATGCAAGGCCCTAACCAGGACCCATCAGGAGCAAGGGTGAAGTGTCCTGCTCAAGGTCCCAACGGACGTGACTAAGTTTACGTTTTTAGACCAGTATGTGTATTACTAAATATATAGTAGAAACAAATTGATTGATTACTTAATTAGCTGCAGCCCTGGTAGGATTAAATATAAGCTTACTTCATCTTTTATAATTTCAGATATAAGGAGTGCAAATTAGGGCTGCAGTTATTGATTATTTTAATATTCAAGTGATCTATTGTTTAGTTTGTTCGATTAATTGACTAATCGAACAAAACCCCCTTTATATCCTCAATGTGTATTTTAGGGAAAGTAGTAACAATAGTGACTTGTCCAGGGTGTACCCCGCTTTCAACCCGAGTGCAGCTGGGATAGGCTTCAGCTCCCGCACACCCGAAAGGGACAAGCAGTAGAAAATGGATGGATGGCTATATAGGTAAAACGGGCAATGTTTTTTCAACTTACCATAACCTGTATTCTGTTTTTATAATACATGCACACCATCAACATTGAAATTGTACTTTTAACATGTGTGCATCAGAGATGTAGGCATCCTTTGAAAACAAAGAGGAGCATTGGGGAAAAAAAGAAACATTTCTATCAGCCATGCAAAACCACAAAATACATTATTGAAAATCCAGACTCATTTTTCTTGCAATTAGGTGTATTTCCACACAATATTTACCTTTAGATTTATTTTCATCTACCAACCTCTAATGCAGTGGTTCTCAAACTTTTTTCAGTGATGTACCCCCTGTGAACATTTTTTTAATTCAAGTACCCGCTAATCAGAGCAAAGCATTTTTGGATGAAAAAAAGAGATGAAGAAGTAAAATTCAGCACTATGTCATTAGTTTAGTAATTGTGTAACAGTGTAAAATATTGCTAATTTGTAGTGGTCTTTCTTAAACTATTTGGAAAGAAAGATATAAAAATAACTAAAAACTTGTTGAAAAATAAACAAGTGACTTAATTATAAATAAAGATTTCTACACATAGAGGAGTAATCATCAACTTAAAGTTCCCTCTTTGGGGATTGTAACAGAGATCCATCTGGATTCATGAACTTAATTCTAAACATTTCTTCACAAAAAAATAAATATTTAACATCAATATTTATGGAACATGTCCACAAAAAATCTACCTGTCAACACTGAATATTGCATTGTTGCATATTTTTTCACAGTTAATAAACTTACATTCATATTTTGTTGAAGTATTATTTAATAAACATATTTATAAAGTATTTTTGAATTGTTGCTATTTTTAGAATATTTAAAAAAAATGTCACGTACCTCACCTCAATCTCCTCATGCTCTCATTCCTAGCTGCTGTTTTTGAGGCACGTTAAAAATAATAATGCACTTTGTGACTTCAATAATAAATATGGCAGTTCCATGTTGGCAATGCCATATTTTTTCCATAACTTGAGTTGATTTATTTTGTAAAACCTTGTTACATTGTTTAATGCATCCAGCGGGGCATCACAACACAATTAGGCATAATAATGTGTTCATTTCACGGTATCGGTTGATATCGGAATCGGTAATTAACAGTTGGAGAATATCGGAATATCGGATATCGGCAAAAAAACGTTATCGGACATCTCCAACAGCAATATATGTCTTTGTATAAGTTTATTTAAATAGAGTTGGATATACAGTACATCAGAATTTGGTATATGAGACATGCATTACAAAGGTAAATTAACTAAAGGTAATTGTTGGATACATAGGGAAATTGCAGCTTTTATAGATTTTACTTGAGAATCCAAAAGTCTGGATGCATAAGATTTTCTTCACATATGGACATTTTATAGGCCACAGGTGGACCGACAAAGCAATAAATGACAGCTGAAAAACCATTTGCTATTCAAGTTTCTGTGTCCTCCTGTGTTTATTGGCTGTTGCCTTGTGAGGAATTCCTGCTGAAGGATTTATTATCTCATCACATGCAAAGTTAATGAACCTATAAAGCCAAAACACTTGCCAATGTCAGACAGTCAACTGACCTGACTTTAAAAAGTGATGTTTTGCAAACATATCAAAAGAATAAACAGCACAAAAATGGCTGAAAATACAAGGGAAGATGTTACGAAAGCCATTATAATAGCATCACTTCAAGACGTAGAAACAACAAAAGATTGAAATGAACACTGGATCAGTGATTATCGGTTCTTGTTAATGAGTATGAGGATGGACTGGTGCGGTATTTACAGTGATGCAGTTGCTGTACTGATGTGTGAAGACAGAGTTGGTTGACACATTGATTTACTGTCAACGATGGTCGCAAACTCTGGGTAGTGACCATAAGGATAAGGTCGTGGATACAAGCAGCGGAAATGAGTTTCCTTGGCAGCTTGTCAGGGCTCACCCTTGGAAAGAAGGGAAACAGGGAGGACAGTCGGCTTGGACATCCACTATGGATCCATCCGTCCATCTAGTATTTCAGGCATGTTCAACCAGTATAAGGCCTTAGAGCAGGGGTGTCAAACGCATTTTATAAGCGTGGGCCACATGGAGAAAAATCTACTCCCACGGCCCGATAACTTAAAAATAAAGACAACTTCAGATTGTTTTTTTTTGTTTGTTTAAAATAAAACAAGTACATTCTGAAAATGTATGAATCATAATGTTGTTGGGTTTACACGTACATGTTGCAGTTAATAGTATTGTACCGTTTATGTGTCGTTATTTCTACTTTCTGAATAAATTATGTGATAATGTTCATCAGTCAACTCGTTGGTGTTAGTTTTCAATCCGTCAAGATAAAAAAATAATGTATCAAAATTAAATTACAGGATGTTATTTATGTGGTTTACTAATTTTCCTCAACTGGTGCACCAACATCATCCATCCATCCATCCATCCATCCATCATCTTCCGCTTATCCGAGGTCGGGTCGCGGGGCCAGCAGCCTAAGCAGGGAAGCCCAGACTTCCCTCTCCCCAGCCACTTCGTCTAGCTCTGACCGGGGGATCCCGAGGCGTTCGCAGGCCAGCCGGGAGACATAGTCTTCCCAACGTGTCCAGGGTCTTCCCCGTGGCCTCCTACCGGTTGGACGTGCCCTAAACACCTCCCTAGGGAGGCGTTCAGGTGGCATCCTGACGAGATGCCCGAGCCACCTCATCTGGCTCCTCTCGATGTGGAGGAGCAGCGGCTTTACTTTGAGTTCCTCCCGGATGGCAGAGCTTCTTACCCCATCTCTAAGGGAGAGCGTCGCCACCCGGCGGAGGAAACTCATTTCGGCCGCTTGTACCCGTGATCTTGTCCTTTCGGTCATGACCCAAAGCTCATGACCATAGGTGAGGATGGGAACGTAGATCGACCGGTAAATTGAGAGCTTTGCCTTCCGGCTCAGCTCCTTCTTCACCACAACGGATCGATACAACGTCCGCATTACTGAAGACGCCGCACCGCAACATCATGTGGTTTATATTCTTTTTACATATGTAGCATCTTTTACAAAGATACAAAGAATTGTTATTGTGACATCTTGTGAATACATTTAGAACAGCTGTTTCTTTCATTCAAAAATGTTGGTTTATTTTTATACTTAGCAAACTCATCCCACGGGCTGGATAAAACCTGTTTGCGGACCTGATCCGGCCCACAGGCCGTACATTTGACACCACTAACTTAGAGGATGAACTTTATCTCGAAATTGAAGCGTCACATTTTTTCCTCCCAGTGAGTCTGGATGAGGTGACCAAGGACAGGGAAGTCGGGGTGACCTGCTATAGGCTTTAAACCCCTTAGCCTTGACACGTGGAAGAAATTTAAAGAAGGCACAATTTATTATGTCCATCACGGGTTAGGGCATATAGTAATCATAGAAATATTGCAGTCAATTGATTAATCATCCTGGCAGACATATTGCAGGGCAGATCAGTTTTCCATGATAAAAGCTTCCCTAAAAAGTGCCAATTATGAAAAAAATTAAATAAAATCCTGTTATCACACGCAAATGTTAGCCATCTAAGAAGTGTGTTGCACCATATGTGAGGACAGACACGATTCATTTTCATGACAGACGCGTTCTCAAGGTAATTTATGCAAATTAATGAATGCAGCAAAGTGTTGTAAAAATTGCTCAGTGAACACGGTTGTCACCCGGTGAGGAATGCCAGTTATTCAAAAACCAACACCTGCTGTGTGGAAAAATAATGGCAGACCGCCCAAAACAGTTGCACTCACACAAGCACGTTCAAAACAATAGGCAGCGTTCTACATTTGTATGCAGTTTAACTGTGCTGCTGTGTTTTTGACACTTGTTATTGGAATTTGCAGTAAAAGAGGAGAGGAACTAATGAGAAGATCATTTTATTTAATTAAGCCCACAAACAGTAGCGTTTTATCAGTCAGGCTTTTTTTTGTGATTGTTGCGGCGTAAAACACCTGAATTTACGCCAACTTTTTCAAAATTTGCTTTAAAGTAGAGATGTCCGATAATAAATGCTTTAAAATATAATATTGGAAATTAACAGCATCGGTTTCAAAAAGTAAAATGTATGACTTTTTAAAAAAACCTCTGTACGGAGTGGTACACGGACGTAGGGAGAAGTACAGAGCAGTTACTTCTCCCAGTCTTACTTGCCAAGCCTCCATATATATATATATATATATATATATATATATATATATATATATATATATATATATATATATATATATATATATATATATTAGGGGTGGGCAAATTAATGCGTTAATTACGAGTTAACTCATCAATCTATTAACGCCAACAATTATTTTATCGCACATTTGCGTATGTTGTTTACATGCTTTTATTTTGTTAACGCCTTTTCTTAACAAGATGGCGTCGCCCGGATGGGCTTCGGTGTCGAGGGGCTCTTGATAAAGATGGAACATTTGGCAAAAATACCTGACAATTCTGCAAATTTCATGGCTGGCTTACAGCGTGGTCACTCTGGGATCACTTACGACCGCCAGACAATTCTGAATGTGGATAGATCGGGCCGTTTTGGACTGAATGACGCGTGCTTTCTAGACCGGCTAGCTAGCATGGGAATACTTTGCCGGCTACATCCAGCGGCCTGTGAAGCAGCGGACTACATGTGTTGTCTGTCTATTTATGAATAATGCAGACGAGGAGTGTTGGCTGAGTTCTTAACGTTTGCTTTCAGAGCGTGCATATCACAACATACAAGATGCCGTCATGGCGACACACAACCTATACCGGGCTACCGCACATGCTCGTCACTCCTGTTGTATGCTGGGTAGGGTAGTTCTTTTTTTCCCTGGCTCATAACATCACAATATAATACCATGTATATGCGTTCGGTTTATCAAAGCACCAAGCAAACAATCGGAAAATTTCCATCATATCAATTCCTAGATATGGTCATAAATATTTTAAGTGCACTACGCAGAATAAACACAACATTATTAATATTGCTACTACGGATAATTTCATCAAAAATTCCCTAAAACAGCCCACTACCTATAATATAGGTTTTTTAAACATAAGATCCCTGATAAAAAAAAAAGTTTCTGCTGTTCCCTCAGAAATTGCCTGTTCAGATGTTATGATTGTGGCTCAGAGATTTGTATGTATATTATATTTATTTTCCATGACAAACAGGATATTTTAAATACCCTGGCAGTGGCAATAAGCTTTAATGTTTGTATTTACATTTTTGGAGTTGATTTTCATAAAATATGCTATTTAACTGCTACTGTTTAACAGGGACTGATTTAAATTGTGTTTGCACAACATGTTTTGGCGCTTTTGTTCATTGTGGGAGAATATTCCAATAAAGGTGCACTACACACTACTTTTGAATTCATTATTGGGCTTTGCGTATACAATGCAGTTAATCGCGATTAATCGGAGAAATAGTGCGATTAACTTCGATTAAAATGTTTAATCGTTGCCCAGCCCTAATATATATATATATATATATATATATATATATATATATATATATATATATATATATATATATATATATATATATATATATATATACATACACACACACACACACACACAGCTGTGGTCAAAAATTTACATTCACTTGTAAAGAGTATAATGTAATAGCTGTCTTGAGTTTCCAATCATTTCTACAACCCTTATTTTTTTTTTATAGAGTGATTGGAACACATACTTGTTTGCCACAAAAAAACATTCATGAAGTTTGGTTCTTTTATGAATTTATTATGGGTTTACTGAAAATGTGACCAAATCTACTTGGTCAAAAGTATACAAACAGCAACATGCATTATCAATTTTGGTGATGAAGAAACACAAGACAATGGGAAAGTCAAAGGAACTCAGCACAGATCTGAAAAAACGAAACATTTACTTGAACAAATCGGGAAAGTCACTTGGAGCCATTTCAAAGCAGCTTAAGGTCCCAAGAGCAACTATGCAAACAACTGTTCGTAAGTATAAATTGCATGACACAGTTTTTTCACTGCCATGATCAGGAAGACAACTCAAGCTATCACCTGCTGCTGAGAGAAAATTGGTCATGATGATCATGAGTCAACCGAGAACCACCCAAAAGCAGCTCTGCAATTAATTGGAAGGTGATGGAACACAGATGCCAGTGTCCACAGTCAAGCGTGTTTTGCATCGCCATGAACTGAGAGGCTACCATGCTAGAAGGAAGCCCTTACTCCAGAAGCGACATCTTAAAGCTTGTCTAAATTTTGCTCCTGATCACATTGACAAAGATAAGACATTCTGGAGGAAAGTGCTGTGGTCAGATTAAACAAATATTAAGCTGTGTGGCCAAAATGCCCAGCAATATGGCTGGAGGAGAAAAGGCCTGGCCGTTAATTACAGGAACACTACTCCTACCGGCAAGCATGGTGGTGGTAGTATTATGCTCTGGGCCTGTTTTGCTGCAAATGGTGCTTTACAGAGAGTAAATGAGACAATGAAAAAGAGGATTACCAACAAATTCTTCAGGACAACCTAAAATCATCAGCCCGGATGTTGGGTCTTGGGCGCAGTTGGGTGTTCCAACAAGACAATGACCCCAAACACACGTCAAAAGTGGTAAAGGAATGGCTAAATTTAGGCTAGAATTAAGGTCTTGGAATGGCCTTCCCAAAGTCCTGACTGAAACCCCATTGAGAACATGTGGACAATGCTGAAGAAAGAAGTCCGTATCAGAAAACTGCACCAATGTTGTCAAGAGGAGTGGTCAAAAATTCAACCAGAAGCTTGCCAGAAGCTTGGGGATGGCTACCAAAAGTGCCTTTTTGCAGTGAAACTTTCCAAAGGGACATGAAACTAAATATTAACATTGCTGTATGTATACTTATGACCCCGCAGATTTGGTCACATTTTCAGTTGACCCATAACACATAAAAAAGAACCAAACTTCATGAATGTTTTATGTGACCAACAAGTATGTGCTCCAATCACTCTATCACAAAAAAAAATTGAGTTGTACAAATTATTGGAAACTCAAGACAGCCATGACAATATGTTCTTACAAGTGTAAACTTTTGGCCACGGCTGTATATATTGTTTATATATATATATATATATATATATATATATATATATATATATATATATATATATATATATATATATATATATATATAAATATATATATATATAAATATATAAATATATATATATATATATATATATATATACACGTATATATATATATATATATATATATATAAATATATATATATATAAATATATAAATATATATATATATATATATATATATATATACACGTATATATATATATATATGTGTTAGTTAATGCGGTAATATTGTGTTAACTATACATTTCAATAACGGCACTAATTTTTTCAACAGGCAATTAATGCACATGCGTCTCTTTAGACCTTCGGTTAGTGCTGTAACGGGTGGAACTTAACTGCAGTTCACTTGCTACTGATGAGCCAAAAGCAAGTAGAAATGAACAAAATAAAGTCTATCTTATAGAAATAGCAGGTTCAAAGCCATGGCAAGTTGTTCTCACGACAAGAAAGGACTTTTCTTCGCCGTGAGAAGAGGGGACATCCCTTGCGCGTCGTATTTTGCCAAGGCCTGACCTATGAGGTCTGTCGTCAAAATATCGTGCACATTCTTCATGTTTACTTCAATTTTGAAAAGAGTTTGTCTATCTGAAACATGTATTTATGTTCCAATTAATATTATCATCACACTTCAACATCTCTGTCATGTAAATGCTAACTTTGCTAGGTCAGCATTGCAAAATCTGTTATTTTCAGTTGCTTACCCTAAATAAATATTTAAATAAATACAAAAGAAATAGGAAGTACGCGTTTAAAATACTACATTACCCAGAAGGCTTAGCACCATAGACAGGACAAAAGAGTAGGTCTGAGCTCAACTAGAGGACAGCAATTATGCAGTTTAAGCATTGACATATCGTTACTTCTTGTTGTTTCTGCACGTTTTAATTAGACAGTTGACGTGCATGTTTTAACACTATTCAAGACAAAATCGATTGGCGAAAATGACATTAATTTGCCCAAATGTGCGGGGAAGTTGCAGGCATTGGACAAAGTTGCAAGGTTGTGCATAATTTGTGAAGAATGGTGAAAAGGCGTGAATTGACACAATCCAGACGTGGCAAGATCCTGGAGGGACTGTTTTATACGCTGGCAGAATGTGCGCTCTTCTTGCTCTGTTTTTGTTTAACTTCCCATCGATTGCCCTCGCTGGCCTAGGGAGCTTTCTTTGTGGTGCCTGTCTGTGGTGTTACATCCTTGTCCTGACAACGGGTCCAGTAGAGGGTGAAAAAAAAAAAGAAAACAGGAGACGAAAATGAAGCAGACAGAAATGCAGCAAGCAGTGCGGCCAGGCACTCACTGAATCTTTGTTTTCCGAAGTAAGCCCAAGGCACAAGCCTGTAAACACTAAATAAGTGTAATTAAAACAGACAGGAGGAAAAAAAACCTGATATTTCTCCTGTTGCAATCTTTCTTCTTATGTAATTTGCAGCCCATTTACTTTTCTGACTGTCTTCCTTCATGTTGCCCTGACACAATTAAATTAAGTTGTGTTTATATTTTTGTTTATGCACCTTAAGGGAAATGTTTGAAGCTACAGACACACAGTGGTCAACTGGGCAAAAGAAAAAAAAAAGACATGGAAAAATGAGTGACTGATTGTGCATTAGATTTCAGTGAGCCTTTCTCAAAACGGCTGTATGTGACACATGCGCTGCAAAAAGTCAGCGTTTAAAAACAAGAAAAAAAAATAGGGGTATTTTATTTGAACTAAGCAAAATTATCTGCCAATAGTACAAGAAAATGTGGCTTGTCAAGACTTTCCTGAAGAAGTAAAACTAGATATCCTCAATAAACCCAAAAATACCTTAAAATAAGTACATTCTCACTAATAACAAGTGCACTAATATAAGAGTATGTATTTTCTATTGTTTCATTGACAATAAAACAGCAAAGTCCATTTGGCTGTTATCTGTTTTAATATGAGACACAATTATGTCAAAGTCCTGTTTTTTCATGAATGAAATAAGAAATGATTACTTCATCCGACCGGGATCTTCAGCTCTCACTGGATTCTTTTGCAGCCGAGTGTGAAGCAACCGGAATGAGAATCAGCACCTCCAAGTCCGAGTCCTTGGTTCTTGCCCGGAAAAAGGTGGAATGCCATCTCCGGGTTGGGGAGGAGACCCTGCCCCAAGTGGAGGAGTTCAAGTACCTAGGTGTCTTGTTCACGAGATCGGTGCGGCGTCTTCAGTAATGCAGACGTACCGATCTGTTGTGGTGAAGAAGAAGCTGAGCCGGAAGGCAAAGCTCTCAATTTACCGGTCGATCTACGTTCCCATCCTCACCTATGGTCATGAGCTTTGGGTCATGACCAGAAAGGATAAGATCACGGGTACAAGCGGCCGAAATGAGTTTCCTCCGCCGTGTGGCGGGGCTCTCCCTTAGAGATAGGGTGAGAAGCTCTGCCATCCGGGAGGAGCTCAAAGTGAAGCCACTGTTCCTCCACATCGAGAGGAGCCAGATGAGGTGGTTCGGGCATCTGGTTAGGATGCCACCCGAACGCCTCCCTAGGAAGGTGTTTAGGGCACGTCCAACCGGTAGGAGGCCACTTGGAAGACCCAGGACACGTTGGGAAGACTATATCAATCAATCAATCAATGTTTACTTATATAGCCCTAAATCACTAGTGTCTCAAAGGGCTGCACAAACCACCACGACATCCTCGGTAGGAAAACTCACACCCAGTGGGACATCGGTGACAATAATGACCCAGTGGGACGTCGGTGACAATGATGACTATGAGAACCTTAGAGAGGAGGAAAGCAATGGATGTCGAGCGGATCTAACATGATACTGAAAGTTCAATCCACAATGGATACAACACAGTCGCGAGAGTCCAGTCCAAAGAGGATCCAAGACACAGCAGCGAGAGTCCCGTTCACAGCGGAGCCAGCAGGAAACCATCCCAAGCGTAGGCGGACCAGCAGCGCAGAGATGTCCCCAGCCGATACACAGGCGAGCAGTACATGGCCACCGGATCGGACCGGACCCCCTCCACACGGGAGAGTGGGACATAGAAGAAAAAGAAAAGAAACGGCAGATCAACTGGTCTAAAAAGGGAGTCTATTTAAAGGCTAGAGTATACAAATGAGTTTTAAGGTGAGACTTAAATGCTTCTACTGAGGTGGCATCGCGAACTGTTACCGGGAGGGCATTCCAGAGTACTGGAGCCCGAACGGAAAATGCTCTATAGCCCGCAGACTTTTTTTGGGCTTTGGGAATCACTAATAAGCCGGAGTCCTTTGAACGCAGATTTCTTGCCGGGACATATGGTACAATACAATCGGCAAGATAAGATGGAGCTAGACCGTGTAGTATTTTATACGTAAGTAGTAAAACCTTAAAGTCACATCTTAAGTGCACAGGAAGCCAGTGCAGGTGAGCCAGTACAGGCGTAATGTGATCAAACTTTCTTGTTCTTGTCAAAAGTCTAGCAGCCGCATTTTGTACCAACTGTAATCTTTTAATGCTAGACATGGGGAGACCCGAAAATAATACGTTACAGTAGTCGAGGCGAGACGTAACAAACGCATGGATAATGATCTCAGTGTCTTTAGTGGACAGAATGGAGCGAATTTTAGCGATATTACGGAGATGAAAGAAGGCCGTTTTAGTAACGCTTTTAATGTGTGCCTCCAAGGAGAGAGTTGGGTCGAAGATAACACCCAGATTCTTTACCGTGTCGCCTTGTTTAATTGTTTGGTTGTCAAATGTTAGAGTTGTATTATTAAATAGAGTTCGGTGTCTAGCAGGACCGATATATATATATATATATATATCGGTCCTGCTAGACATATATATATATATATATATATATATATATATATATATATATATTATGCATGTATCTGTTCTCCGTGGCTGCCCCCTCTTTCTGGAACGCTCTCCCCAGGCACATCAGAGATGCCCCCTCCCTCCCTACCTTCAAAACCACCCTAAAAACTCACCTCTTCACACTAGCCTTTCCAAACTGACCCTGCCCTTAGTGTTTCTTTATTCTTTATTATTTTTCTTCTTTTCTCGCTTGCTTATCTTAGTTTTCTTTTCTAATAAAGTCCCCCCCCCCCCCCCCACACACACACACACATGTAAAGCGACTTGGTGTATTTAGAAAAGCACTATATAAATCCCAGGTATTATTATTATTATTATTATTACTATCATTATTATTATTAAATCATGGTCCAAATACAGACAACCATTGCATCTAATAGAGAATGTCTAATTTTTACGCCTGGTGGTGAAATCTATAAAATTAAGGTGGTCCTTAAAAAGTAGGGATTTTTCAAATTGACTGTGTGTCGCTTTTAAAAGTGCTCCCCATCTGGTCAACATATGAAATAACAAGTGTGTGTAACATTTGAAAGTGTTCCCCCTCTGGCCAACATATGTAATAACAAGTGTGTGTAAAAAAATTAAATGCGCCCCCTTTTGGCTAAAATGAATAAGACTAATAAAATAAATATGTATGTAGAGACATACTATAATAACTTGAAGTAAATAATGAATATTAAAAACCAATTACAAATAAACAATTCTAAAAAAAATTAACTATAAAGTCTTTTTCTCATGTGTCCATTTCTTTCTTGTAAAACTGGGAACAATTTATCATACGCTTTCTGCTTCTGTAATAATGCAATATGTTCTCATAAAATTGTTACTATCCCCAGGTGCATGTCTTTGTAAGTGGGAGGAAGCCGGAGTACCCGGAGGGAACCCACGCATTCACGGGGAGAACAGTCTATCTGTGTTGGCCCTGCGATGAGGTGGCGACTTGTCCAGGGTGTACCCCGCCTTACGCCCGATTGTAGCTGAGATAGGCGCCAGCGCCCCCCGCGACTCCAAAAGGGAATAAGCGGCAGAAAATGGATGGATGGATGGAAAATTGTTACTGTTTTATGTAAAATGGTGACATTTGTCATAGAAAATTCTGACTTTTATCACAGTATTGCCATTTTTTTGGTTGTTCTTGTAAAATAGTGAAATTTTTTGACTTTTATCAAAATTTAACCAAGTAAAATTCTGATTATTATTATAACATTTTCTTATAAAATTGTGACTTTTGTTGAGTAAAATTACTCGCTTTTCTTGTAAAATTGCAAAAATGTTCCGTTTTTCTTGTAAGATTTTGACTTGCGTTAAGTAACATTTTGACTTTTAATATAATACTGCCAGGATTCTAATTTTTTCTTGTGAAATTTCAACTCATTTTTCACAAGCGTTTTATCTTTGCATTGCATGTATATATTATTATTGTTGTAAATACAAATCTTTATATATCTAGAAAGGGTGGTACTAAAGAGGTAGGCATTTTTCGGAGTTCTCAAGAAGGTAACAAATACACTTGTGTGTGTGTGTGTGTGTGTGTGTGTGTGTGTGTGTGTGTGTGTGTGTGTGTGTGTGCGTGTGTGTGTGTGCATGTGTGTGTGTGTGTGTGCGTGTGTGTGTGTGTGTGTGTGTGTGTGTGTGTGTGTGTGTGTGTGTGTGTGTGTGTGTGTGTGTGTGTGTGTGTGTGTGTTTGTTTGTTTGTTGACATTTAAGCTTGCTATAATATCGTTGAGTTGTTTGGATGAAAAACGATTGCTGAGCCACACATATATTATAGTGTCTTTAAAGTTTGCAGTTTATAATAAAATAGTGTCATGTCTGGGATCATGTTTTGTTTAAGTTATGTCCTGTATGGTTTTGTACTCTTTTTAGTTCCTGCTTTTTCACTCCCTTGTCTTGTTTCCATGGTTACCCATTGGTTTCACCTGTCATGTCATGCACCTGATTTGTTTTGACAAACGCACCTGTTCAATCACCACAGTATTAATTAAGCCACAGTTGCCAGGTAGTCAGCCTGGCGACATCACCCTCGATCACCCTCTACCACCCTCTACGCACCCTTGCTCTATGCCGATGATCCAAGCACATATCTCGTTCAAAGTAAGTTTTTTTGTCATGACGTGGACTATGGTGCGGTTTGTTTTCCCATGGTGCAAAGTGATTGGACCTAACACGACGTGAAGGTAATGACATTTTAATCTTATTAAAAAAAAAAAAGGAACAAACGAAAAGCGCTCACAGAGAAGGTATATAAACTTGACTATGAAAACAAGTAACTAGCACTATGGCACGAATAACAAAAAAATTACTTTGAACGAGATATGGGCTTGTAGAATATGTAAATATGTAGAATGATCGAGGGCGAGTTCTTGGTTTCCTATGTGGGTTTATTGTTAGGCAGTTTCTATAACGTTCTCCCAGCGCGGTAACAACACACAACAACAGCATCTACTGTACGTTTTGGGCCATGCTAAGGAGAGATGGAAGATTCCAGACTCTAGTGTGTTTTTTTTCTTTGTGATGAAAAAAGGAGGTTTTTGTCATGAAAATGGAGGTTTTTTTGGGTTGGTGCACTAATTGTAAGTGTATCTTGTGTTTTTTATGTTGATTTAATAAAAAATAAAATAATAATAAATTATTCTGCGGCCCAGTACCAATCCCAGTAGTTGGGGACCACTGACATATATTATATATATATATATATATATATATATATATATATATATATATATATATATATATATATATATATATATATATATATATATATATATATATAAAATATATAATATTATATTATATAGTATATATAAATATATAATATATATATATATATATATATATAATATATAATATTATATTATATAGTATATATATATATATAATATATGAATAGTATAAATATATTCTACTTTCAGTGTCTTTGGTCAATAGAGCCATCTCGATTGACAGATCAGTGCTTATTAGAAATGATTTCAACCAATGTCATTGTCTAATCCAAAAAAAAAAAAAAAAAAATATATATATATATATATATATATATATATATATACATTCTTCCAGACATCTTGGGTTACTACATCAGCGGCCTGTCTGTGTGTGTGTGCGAGGGTTGTCAACTGACAAACTCGGAAGAGCAGCAGCATGGCCATTAGGCAGCCATGGAGACCGCTGTGCTCGCTTTCAGAGGATAGACGAGAGAGCAGCTCTCAAAAGCCATGCCAAAGCCCAGCCTTCGGGAGCAACAGGGCCCTATTTGTGCCACTCCAAGCCAGCCGCATTCATCAGCCAGCCTGTCTGCAATCAACAATGGAGCCAGATGGACAGAGAAATAAGGCCTCGGACTTTATCCTGCCAAGAAATAACTACATAAATAGAAGCATCTTAGTTTCATAGTTCAGGTAAAGATGCCAAGTTATCCAGAAAGGTTTTGTGGACAAAACTGTCTCTTTAACGTGTACAAGGCTGACTATATAGTTATGTGGAAAACTGAACTCAAGAAGTAGAGCAGTTCATCCATAAACTGGAATGTTGAACCCAGTTTCCGACATTCCAATTACTGCTGTGGTGTCCTTGGGCAAGACACTTCCCCCACCTTGCCTCCAGTCCTGGCCAATCAGTATAAAAATTTTAGGTGGTCAGAGATGCCATTAGCCTGATTTGGCAGCCCTGTTTCTGTCAGTCTATCCCAGGGCAGCTGTGGCAATTTCAACACCAAAAGTGTGTAACTGTAGACTGAATTTGGTTCTATTGGGTGTTGAGAAATGTTCTATAGGATGTACTATCAATTCATTTAAAATGTTACTTTATTTACATCACTCATCCATTTTTTTATAATGCTTATCCTCACTGGGGTCGCGGGTATGCTGGGGCCCTCCCCAGCAAGCCTCGCCAACCAGGGCCAGTTCTCTCCAATGCGGTAGTGCCATAGATCAATCGTCAACGCTAGCATTTTTTTATTACTTTTTTAAATTTATTTTTATGTGCATGAATGTACTGTTAAGTGGGTACCATGTTTTTGACTTCATT
Organism: Nerophis ophidion; assembly: GCF_033978795.1. Classification (NCBI taxonomy): domain Eukaryota; kingdom Metazoa; phylum Chordata; class Actinopteri; order Syngnathiformes; family Syngnathidae; genus Nerophis; species Nerophis ophidion. The sequence goes on along the minus strand of NC_084621.1, from coordinate 43,607,452 downwards.
TATATAGCCCTAAATCACAAGTGTCTCAAAGGGCTGCACAAGCCACAACGACATTGTCAATTCAGAGCCCACAATTCAGAGCCGACGATGACGCTATTGTCTCACAGTAGAAAGCTAAACTAGCCACATAAGAAATCATGCATACATTAGTGGTAAATGGGTTATACTTGTATAGCGCGTTTCTACCTTCAAGGTACTCAAAGCGCTTTGACACTATTTCCACATTCACCCATTTACACACACGTACACACACATTCACACACAAATGGCGGGAGCTGCCATGCAAGGCCCTAACCACGACCCATCAGGAGCAAGGGTGAAGTGTCTTGCTCAAGGACAGAACGGACGAGACGAGGTTGGTAGAAGGTGGGGATCGAACCAGGAATCCTCCGGTTAACTTTACATTTACTTACCGTTTCACTGTGTCATCCATTGCCCTAGATAGTAGGCGTTGAAACCGTAATTAAATGTAGTTTTTGGGAAAATCCACCTTTTTGTGAAGGTCTATGGTTGAAGCAGGGCTTTTCTTTACACACACTCAAAGCTACTTCCTCACAGTTGAGGGCACACTGCCACGAATCATAAAAGTTAAAAGTAAGGCACTTTTACTGCAGGTGAGGCTGAAAGTTTGTGTAGAATTTAAAGCAGACCATGTGGCCCGTTAAACTTTTTAATCTGGCCTGCCAGACATTCCTAAATATTTGTTATAGATCTTTAAGATGGAAAGTGTAGCTTCCATTATGATGTGCTGTCATGTTTTCTATTGACCGTAAGTCTTCAACTATACAAAGTATTTCAATGGTTGGAATCTGCGTTTATGGATGATATACCAGTTACTATGGTTATCTAATTAGTTACTATGGTAATCTACGTCACAGCAGCTCAGACGAGGCACAAAGCAGTGTTTCCACAGACGCGGAAGGAGATTTCCACAAAAAAAGTTTTAAAGCTTAGTGATATATAGAATAGAATAGAATAGAATAGAATAGAAAGTACTTTATTGATCCCTGGGGGGAATTCAGCAAATATCATACATATCAGATTGTAAGTGGGTTTATTTCGTACCCTTCGCGTTCATATTTCACTGTTTGTTGCATTTTTGTTGCGTTTCCCTTGATTGTAAAGTATGTCAATCGAAAGGGGGTGTGACATTCATATTTTGTTGATATTCAGTTTTTTATCGTTCATAGAAAAATGTAAAATTCCATTACAGTTTTTAAAGTTAAAGTTAAAGTACCAATGATTGTGACACACATACTAGATGTGGTGAAATTATTCTCTACATTTGACCCATCACCCTTGATCACACCCTGGGAGGTGAGGGGAGCAGTGGGCAGCAGCAGTGCCCCGGAATCATTTTATGGTGATTTAACCCCCAAATCAAACCCTTAATACTGAGTGCCAAGCATGGAGGTAATGGGTCCCATTTTTATAGTCTTTGGTATGACTCGGCCGGGATTTGAACTCACAATCTACAGATCTCAGGGCGGAAACTCTAACTACTAGGCCACTGAAGCGGGCTGTCATAACGTTTTTCACATTCAATCAGACATTATTGTGAAGTCTTGTATGAGTGTTCCTAAAAATAGGTATACTGGCCCCCAGACAATTTTTTTTTCTAAATGAGGCCCCCGAGTCAGAATAATTGCCAAAGCCTGATTTCAAGGAACCATCAACAGAGCATTTTGCTTCATTGGGTTTCATCGTGGAAATGTTGTGGTACAACGGGTCCTACATAAATTAAAAATGGCTGACTCATGCAAGAATGATAAGAATAAGGATTTCTACCATATATGGAGAAATTGCTGACTTTACACTTGCAAATTCCAACCGGACATTTCGGAGAAAGAATGAAGAAAGTCAAGATTATTTTATAAATATCTCTCCAATGCCTCAATGGTTTGATTTCAAATTTTCGGAATTTATATAGATCCCAAATACACATAAGAAGGTATCAATAGGTGAGAAAAGTTGGTTTTGCATAACAGAGTCCGTTTAATGGATTATTTTAACAGGAAAATCTATTGTACTTCTTAGACCTAACACAAATAACTACAGACCTTGGCAAATGTCTTTGAAGCAGAACAAGACAAGATAGAATATTGTAATCCACATTTTTTTTCCGTTATCCTGCAGCCCTATCACAGGACATTAAATCTGGCCTACATTAGCATTGCACAGCTAGCCATAGTTTTACATGAAAATTAGAAAAACGTAATTTATGAAAGGCACATCACGTTCTTTAGTCCTGGCAGATGTTGTGAGACTCTAAACACATTTTCCTGAACTCAGGTTTTGCTAGCCTGACTTTAAAACAGTACCGGTACCAAGGTGGGCGGCTTACTAACAAACCAAACAAAGCCGCTCAGCCATCTGCTTGCTGGTATGTTATTACTTGAGGGCGCTGGAGGTCTGACAAGACCAAATGCCAGAGCTAGCCACAACTGAGATAACAGACTGTACATTTTGACCTGCCCTGCCTCCCGAGGTCCAAGGTCTCCATGAGATGAGGTCTCACAGAGCCGAGGGAAAGGAAAAAAGAACATAAAATAAGTCCAAAGCTAGTAGCGTTAGGCCTTTGAACTAAGGATTGGAGCTGAATATTCACGCTTAACGCGTCAAAGACAGGATTTAAAGACAGCCAAGCTTGATCCAAGCGTCCAACCAAACACAGGATTTAATAAGATTTCATGCAGGGTCAAAGTCTAACAGGCTAAAGCAGTATAGATACAGTATATATGCAGACACTTAAATGTGTTAGCTCATTTAAGCCTACTCTCATTTACTTTAGATCTTTGAAGTGCTGCTCTTGGTAGCGTAAGGGGGTTGGAGCGGCTAAGGCCCATGGAAAATAGATTAGTCTATCCCTGTTTCCTAATTAATTGCTGGGATTTTTTGGCAAATAATTATCGGTTATCTGGTCCTCTAATCATTGCAGCTCTGACCCAACTGCAGGAATTTTCAATGGGGTGTGCTTTACTGTAATCAAGCGCCAAAAAATGTGCCGCTTCATTAGCTCCTCGCTTAAATTTAATTTAAAAAAAAGAAGATGTGGAAATCGTGTGCATCTTTAGATTAATCTTTAATTAGGTTGCTGTGTTCTTTAGCAAGTCGTTTTTTTCACATGGATAAGCAGCTCAGCAGCTGAGTACACCCTCCTAAAAAAGTTAAGTAAAAAGGGAAACTGCACTTTTTGGGGGATATTTCATCATTCAAAATATTCATGTGTGACAAGAACACACGACTTTCTCTTTACTGTGCGTTCTAAATAATGAAAATCCAAGATTCATCTATTCCGCCAATAAAGCCCTGTAAAAACCCTGCAACAATGCTTCATTTACATAATCAGCATATTAACCGCTTATAGCAACATTAGTATTGTAAGAGCTAACACACAGGAACTACTTTTAGTAACACAACTCCTTGCTCACAGACACACATACACTGCTCCTCCGGCTACTAGCATGAAGTAAACTAGCTAATGAGCTGATGAATCAGGTCTGAATTTGTTAATCCTAGATAAGAAACCATGCCTCACACCTGTATAGCAGAAGGTTGTGGCCATGAACGGAGAAGCTGGTAATTATGTAATTCAGTTGACACTCTATGCCAGGGGGAACCTTTTTGGCTGAAAGAGCCCTGAAAGCCAAATATTTTCAAATGTATTTCCTTGAGATCCATATGATATTTTTTTTAACACTGAATACAACTAAATGCGTGCATTTTTGATTGATTGATGTATTGAAACTTTTATTAGTAGATTGCACAGTACAGTACATATTCCGTACAATTGACCACTAAATGGTAACACCCGAATAAGTTGTTCAACTTGTTTAAGTCGGGGGCCACTTAATCAATTCGTTTAAGTAAGACCAACATTTTTAGATTATAATAAGTCTGATTCTTTTTAATAACATTGTTGTTCTGAAGCTAACCAATAATAAATAAAATACTTCTTACCATTAATGCGACCGCTTATACTGGTGTACTAGGAAAAACGGATGGATGGATTAAAATGCATGAGAATGTTTTATATTTTGAACGTTATTTTTAACACTGTGATTACCAGCAGAATTATTCATTAGTTATCGTGTTAAGTAATGTCAGCTAAGATTTATCTGAGAGCCAGATGCAGTCATCAAAAAAGCCATAGGTTCCCTACATATGCTCTATGCCACTGCCAAAAAATGTGGCACAATACTCGTTTCATCCAAGCATATTTACCTAAGGAACAATAATTATGTTGAATTCATAATTTAAACAGGGAGTACAAGTTTGTGCTGAAAGATACAACCATCCCATCAGCCGGCACCCAAGTGAACATTTCACTGTTTTGTTGTGTTTTTATTTTGTTCAGCACAAAGACTTATTGCTACAGTGCATGATGTGTTAGTGTTTCACTAAAGCCGGATCTGCTTGGCAACGGGGCAATAAAACATGTAGCTCATCCTCCGTATATTTTGGCTGAAAATTATAAGGTTCTGGATCATCATTTGTCCCAAAGTGGTCGTTTTTGGCCCTCACCAAATCTGCTATGATTAGTAATAGTTGTTGTTGTTGTTTTTGAAGGAAATTGTGACCGTCAATGCGCCCTAAAAAATAAATTCTGTTAGAGTTTATAGTACGATGATTCCCATCTATATTTAAAAAAAACTTTTTTGTGGTGTACATAACATGTATTGGATATGTTTTGGTGTAGATGTTGGTGTTTGGTGACTATGAGTTTGACTTAATGTATAAATGTCATTAAGTGCGTCCTCCCCAGGGTGACATCACAATGTGCTTTTTTTTTTATTTAATTTTTTTAAGTTAGTCTGTATTTGAAGGGACAATGCACGGATACATTAAACTCAAATACTGATATGTTCTGTACCAGATTATAGCTAAATAGTTCATTTCCATCTGCAGTCCCTGGCTACCTAAATTAAAGAGATACAAAAGTCATGCAATAACATTATAACAATAAAATTATACTATAGCATGTAATCAAATTAAGAAAAGTCATAAAATGCCCTTTAATTGACACATATTTAATATACAATACAACTACATCTCATTTGCATCACACATAGATGATACATGCTCTAAAACACAACCATGATTTTAACACACACACTTCACAATTTACAACAAAATGTTCTCATGCATGTTTATAATATACATTAGATCGACATATCAAACATAGTGCCCACTTCAGTGACCGTGTGAGCAGCTTTGATTGCTCCAAAGCCACTTTTTAACTCCAATTGGGAAGGAAGAGTAATCTGTTAGACTTTTCAAGTTGGTTGTGAGGTCCTTCCATTCCTTTATAGCAGGGGTGTCGAACTCATTCAAGATGGGGGGCCACATGGAGAAAAATCTACTCTCATGTGGGCCGGACTGGTAAAATCACGGCACGATAACTTAAAAATAAAGACAACTTCAGATTAAATTCTTTGTTTGAAAATAGAACAAGCACCTTCTGAAAATGTACAAATCATAATTTTGCCGGGGTTATTTACACTTACATGTTGCAGTTAATTCTACGCTATCTTTTTTTTGTCGTTATTTATACTTTCTGAATAATTTATATGATGATATTGTATTTATGTTGCAATTGCCGTTTTGGCGTCATATGCTCTGTTATCTGTTTAGATCAGGGCTGTCAAACTCATTTTAGATGGGGGGTCACATGGAAAAAATCTACTCTCAAGTGGACTGGACTGGTAAAATCACGGCACTATAACTTAAAAATAAAGACAACTTCAGATTGTTTTCTTTGTTTAAATACAGAATAAGCACATTCTGAAAATGTACAAATCATAATGTTGTTGGTTTTTTTTTTACACTTATATGTTTGTGTTATATTTTTATTTGTTGTTATTGATACTTTCTGAATAAATTATGTGATAATGTCCATCAGTCAACTCATTGGTGTTAATTTTCAATCTATATCAAAATAAAAAAAAATATTATCAACATCTAATTACAGCAGGCCCTGCAATGAGGTGGCGACTTGTCCAGGGTGTACCCCGGCTTCCACTCGATTGTAGCTGAGATAGGCACCAGCGCCCCCCGCGACCCCAAAGGGAATATGCGGTAGGAAATGGATGGATGGATAATTACAGCAAGTTATTTATGTACTTTGCTCATTTTCCACGACTAGTGCTCTAACATAATGTGGTTTATTTTAATGTTTTTACATATGTAGCATCATCTACAAAGATACAAAAAAATTGCTATTGCGACATCCAGTGGACACATTTAAAACAGCAGTTTCTTTCATTCAAAAATGTCGACCAATTGCTATACTCATCCCCTGGGCCGAATAAAACTGTTCGCGGGCCGGATCCGTACATTTGACACCCCTGCTTTATAGCTTAATATAAAAAGGCTGATTGTGCAAAAGAGGTTTAACATCTGGGTACGCTAAACTGCCCCCTGGTGGAGGCTTGTGTGTTTTTAGTTCTCACAACTGATGTAAACTGGACAAAGTGCATAAGTGGCGCTGGTGCAGTGTTATTTAAGATTCGATGGGCCATTCGTATTGATGCTAATTTTTGAATGTGAGCAAAATCTAACAATCTATATTTTTGGAGAACTAAACTGTGATGGTGGTGTTGTGGTTTTCGGGCTTCGTAGTCAAACTGCAATTTCCCACGGACAGAGGCAGCCCAAACTGCCTGCAAGCTCATGCAAAAAGGCATGAACCTTATGATTTGATACTTTGGCATTGTTCAACAGAAGTATAGATTGCAATATTTATAAATCAGAAAAGACAAAGTTAATAATTTGTCCTTCAAAATGGCCACAATTCTGTAAAGATGACATTGTATCATGAATGTAGCTGTTACTACATTACATGCATGCTTACAGCATGTCTATAAAATATTTTCTTACAGGGCTTTATAGGTGAAAAAGTTAAATTCACATTACATGCATTGTCACGTGCCTCTTGCTAGCAGTTTTTTTATTATTTAGAATGCAAACAAAAAAAAGAAAGAAAAACTTGTGTGTTCTTGGCTCACATTGTAAATGACACGCAGTTCCTCTTTAGGAGAAGGACTGTCTGAAAATAATGTGAAACCCAGCAGTGAAAGTAACCAGACCTTAAGGCGTAGAAACCAACAGCTTCATAAGCAGAGGTCGGAATAACAGCAGCATGTGTTCTTGGCGCTCCTGCACTGCCTAAGACATTTTACCTTTCCAGGGAAGTGCAGTCGACACCTCCATCTCCCACTCAGAGTGTAACACGGTGTCTTTTGTGAGAAGCCATTAATATTACACCAAGCGTAGCTCCCAAACCAAACTGCCATGTCATGTCATCGCATTCTCAATATCACGCTTCAACTTCAAACCCAGGCAGGTGTAGAATTTTAGAAAAACAAGCAGAGAGTAAATGAGGATGAGATGGAAAAACAGAGGTATGCAGACACAGGTGCAACTACAAACCCCGTTTCCAGATGAATTGGGATATTGTGTTAGATGTAAATACAAACGGAATGATATGATTTGCAAATCCTTTTCAACCCATATTCAATTGAATGCACTACATAAACAAGATATTTGATGTTCAAACTCATAAACTTTATTTAATTTTTGCAAATAATAATTAACTTAGAATTTCATGGCTGCAACATGTGCCAAAGTAGTTGGGAAAGGGCATGTTCACCACTGTGTTACATCACCTTTTCTCTTAACAACACTCAATAAACAGTTGGGAACTGAGGAAACTAATTGTTGACGCTTTGAAAGTGGAATTCTTTCCCATTCTTGTTTTATGTAGAGCTTCAGTCGTTCAGCTGTCCTGGTTCTCCGCTGTCGTATTTTACGCTTCATAATGTGCCACACATTTTCGATGGGAGACAAGTCTGGACTGCAGGCGGGCCAGGAAAGTACCCGCACTCTTTTTTTACGAAACCAGGCTGTTGTAACACGTGCTGAATGTGGCTTGGCATTGTCTTGGTGAAATAAGCAGAGGCGTCGATGAAAAAGACGGCGCTTAGATAGCAGCATATGTTGTTCCAAAACCTGTATGTACCTGTCAACATTAATGGTGCCTTCACAGATGTGTAAGTTACTCATGCCTTGGGCACTAATACACCCCCATACCATCACAGATGCTGTCTTTTGAACTGTGCGTCAATAACAGTCTAGATGGTTTGCTTCCCCTTTGGTCCGGGTTGACACAATGTCGAATATTTCCAAAAACAATTTGAAATGTGGACTTGTCAGGCCACAGAACTCTTTTCCAATTTGCATCAGTCCATCTTAGATGATCTCGGGCCCAGAAAAGCCGGCGGCATTTCTGGATGTTGTTGATAAATGGCTTTCGCTTTGCATAGTAAAGCTTTAACTCGCACTTACAGATGTAGCGATGAACTGTATTTAGTGACAGTGGTTTTCTGAAGTGTTCCTGAGCTCATGTGGTGATATCCTTTTGAGATTGATGTCGGTTTTTGATACAGTGCCGTCTGAGGGATCGAAGGTGACCAGGGTTCCCCACACATTCATTTATTTGTGGCGGCCCGCCACGAAAGAATTACGGCCGCCACAAATTTTAAAAAATAAAATAAAAAAATAAAATGTGCATATATATATATATATATATATATATATATATATATATATATATATATATATATATATATATGTGTATATATATATATTTATTTATTTTATTTATTAATTTCTTTTTACGGCTGTTGACTCGCTCGACCGCTCATAAAAGCGATGGGACTCTGTCTGTGAATGGAGTTTGTAGTTACATATTATATAAATATGTAAATATTATATAAATATGTATATAAATATGTACATAAAGTGTTGTAATTATATTCCAACTGCGCGTTCTTTTGGTCATCGCCGCTGCCACTCCCAAGCATACATATATTTAATGGCTTTAATTTTTCCATCGACTTCTAAATGCAGCTTAAGTTATTTTAGCCATGTGCTTACTAACAACAAAGATGAAAAATGTATTCATACATATTTATTTATCTACTGTAACCGTGCTGCTGATTCAGTTGTTACACATTTTTTAAGGATTATTCAATTGTTTTTCTTTTAAAACAAAAGGAAGGGCAAATTGCAACAAAAAAAAACAAAAAAAATGAACCTTGTCTATGTATTAAAAACAGGGCAGCACGGTGAAACAGGGGTTAGTGCATATGCCTCACAACACGAAGGTCCTGAGTAGTCATGGGTTCAATCCCGGGCTCGGGATCTTTCTGTGTGGCGTTTGCATGTTCTCCCCGTGACTGCGTTGGTTCCCGCTGGGTACTCCGGCTTCCTCCCACTTCCAAAGACATGCACCTGGGGATAGGTTGATTGGCAACACTAAATGCTCCCTAGTGTGTGAATGTGCGTGTGAATGTTGTCTGTCTATCTATGTTGGCCCTGCGAAAGGTGGCAAATTGTCCAGGGTGTAACGCGCCTTCCACCCGAATGCAGCTGAGATAGGCTCCAGCTGCCAAATTTCTAGGTATAATGATTGATGATAAATTGAACTGGACATCTCTCGTAGAAAATACGCAACATAAAGTAGCAAGGAACACGTCAATAATGAATAAAGCAAGACACGTTTTGGGCCAAAAATCACTTCATATTCTTTACTGCTCACAAGTGTTACCATATCTGAGTTATTGTGCAGAAATATGGGGAAATAACTACAAAATTACACTTTATTCATTAACGGTGTTACAAAAAAAGATCGGTTAGAATAATACATAATGTTGGATATAGAGAACATACAAACCATTTATTTATTGCATCAAAAATACTGAAATTCCACGACATAGTGAATTTGCAAACAGCTATATTTATACACAAAAAAAAACTGTAATCTGCTACCCAAGAATATACAACAATTCTTCTCAAAAAATAGGAGAAATAGAAAAGAAACGGCAGATCAACTGGTCTAAAAAGGGAGGTTATTTAAAGGCTGGAGTATACAAATGAGTTTTAAAGTGAGACTTAAATGCTTCTACTGAGGTAGCATCTCGAACTGTTACCGGGAGGGCATTCCAGAGTACTGGAGCCCGAATGGAAAACGCTCTATAGCCCACAGACTTTTTTTGGAGTCTGGGAATCACTAATAAGCCGGAGTCCTTTGAACGCAGATTTCTTGCCGGGAAATATGGTACAATACAATCGGCAATATAGGATGGAGCTAGACCGTGTAGTATTTTATACGTAAGTAGTAAAACCTTAAAGTCACATCTTAAGTGCACAGGAAGCCAGTGCAGGTGAGCCAGTATAGGCGTAATGTGATCAAACTTTTTTGTTCTTGTCAAAAGTTTAGCAGCCGCATTTTGTACCGACTGTAGTTTTTTAATGCTAGACATGGGGAGACCCGAAAATATGACGTTACAGTAATAGAGGCGAGACGTAACAAACGCATGGATAATGATATCAGCGTTGTTAGTGGACAAATTGGAGCGAATTTTAGCAATGTTACGGAGATGAAAGAAGGCCGTTTTAGTAACGCTTTTAATGTGTGGCTCAAACGAGAGAGTTGGGTCGAAGATAATACCCAGATTCTTTACCGAGTCCATCCATCCATTTACTACCGCTTATTCCCTTTTGGGGTTGCGGGGGGCGCTGGCGCCTATCTCAGCTACAATCGGGCGGAAGGCGGGTTACACCCTGGACAAGTCGCCACCTCATCACAGGGCTCTTTACCGAGTCGCTTTGTTTAATTGTTTGGTTGTCAAATGTCAAAGTTGTATTATTAAATAGAGGTCGGTGTCTAGCAGGACCGATAATCAGCATTTCTGTTTTTTTGGCGGAGTTGCAAAAAGTTAGCGGACTTCCATTGTTTAATTTCATTAAGACACGTCTCCAGCTGACTACAATCCGGCGTGTTGGTCAGCTTTAGGGGCATGGAGAGTTGGGTGTCATCAGCATAACAGTGAAGGCTAACACCGTATTTGCGTATGATGTCACCTAGTGGCAGCATGTAGATGCTGAAGAGTGCAGGGCCAAGGACCGAACCCTGGGGAACTCCACACGTTACCTTAACATAGTCCGAGGTCACCTTGTTATGGGAGACGCACTGCATCCTGTCAGTAAGATAAGAGTTAAACCAAGACAGGGCTAAGTCTTACATACCAATTTGTGTTTTGATACGCTCCAATAAAATATTATGATCGACGGTATCGAAAGCAGCGCTAAGATCGAGGAGCAGCAACATAGATGACGCATCAGAATCCATCGTTAGCAATAGATCATTAGTCATTTTTGCGAGGGCTGTCTCCGTAGAGTGATTTGCCCTGAAACCGGATTGAAAGGTTTCACATAGATTGTTAGACGCTAAGTGTTTATTTAGCTGCTCCGCAACAATTTTTTCGAGGATTTTTTAAATAAAGGGAAGGTAGTTTACTATGAGGTCAGGATCGAGGTTAGGTCTTTTAAGGAGAGGATGAATAACCGCTTTTTTGAATGCTAGGGGAACAGTGCCAGAGGAAAGTAACAAGTTTATAATATTTAGCACTGATAGACCTAATAATACAAAGAGCTCCTTGATAAGTTTCCCAGGAAGTGGGTCAAGTAAACATGTTGTTTGTTTTATTCCATTTACACGTTGTAACAATTCTTCTAATGTTATTTCATCAAAACGAGAGAAACTATTTTAGAGGGCAGTATCCGCCGTATATACAGTCGTATCTGTGTTAATAGAACCCAGTTGTAGCTGAAACGCATTGTCTTTAATCTTCTTTCTAATGACTTCAATTTTCTTATTAAATAATTTCATAAAGTCATCTGCCGAGTGGGTGGAGCTACTGGAAGGAGTCCCTTTTTGGGTTAGCGATGCTACGTACCAAACAAAAATTTAGGATCGTTTTTTTTAAGATGGATGAGATTTGAGTAATATTTAGTTTTAGCTAAGGTAAGCATGCGTTTATAAGTTATTAAACTATCACTACATTCTTGATGGTGCACCTTAAGTTTAGTCGTGCGCCATTTGTGTTCCCGCTTTCTACATGATCATTTCTGAGCTCTAGTTTCTTCTGTAAACCATGGAGTACGCCTTTTTGGAGCCTTTTTTAACTTCAGCGGTGCTATACTAGCAATGGTTTCGCGCAGAGCGTCGTTAAAGTTGTTAGTGAGGTTATCAATAGATAGATATTGTGATATGCATCATTATTGCAAGAGGCTGCAATATGTATCGCGATACAGATTTAGGGCCAATTCTTCCATCCCTAATGCTAATTTATTTTTCTTGGCACCAATTTATTTTTATTTTTGATGTTGTTGTTGTTGTTGTGGTCCCTGTTATAGTGTACAGTATTGCCTGTGCTGCTACTTTCTCCATCCTTGTTTAATTTTTTTCAAGGTTGAACTTATTAAATGTTTGTGCAAATCGAAACAACCATCACCTCAGTCACTGATTACTTTGCAATGTGCATGCAGGGTGTGAAGTTGTAACCATTTTCCAGTTTTAACTCTCATCTAACCCCAACTCCATTTTTAGTAACAAGAATGGTAGGGTTGACTCTGTTTCATATTAAAATTATCCATCAGAAATGTTGTATCATCAACTTATGATGATTCTGACTTTTAAAAGGTATATTATCTGTGTTCTCCCATATTGACTCCTGAAAACAGGCTTCTCTATCCGCCAGAACTACCCTTCAAAAATATGTTCTTCCCGCTTTATACCAGACATCCCAATTTACTTTATATTTCAGACAAAGAAAAGGTGGCTGTTGTTGTTTTGTTAATGAAGTGATAATGAAATGTTGACATTTTCCACTGAACCAACTATAATACAGGTGGGCAGGTCAAAACAGAGCGGCTCAATGCGTCATTGTACACTGCCTTCCGCCCGAATGCAGCTGAAATAGGCTACAGCAACCCCCGTGACCCTAAAACGGACAAGTGGTAGAAAGTGGATGGATGGATTGCATTGGTTTCATTGTGAAATATGAATGCTTTGCGGAAAAGTAATTTGCCTTGCTACTCTACATTACTGAGAGAAACAAATTAATCATTACAGTTGCTTTTAAAAAAAAACAATGAGTAAAACGATACAAATTTGCTCCTGAAAAAGATGACCTGCATGGTTTTCAGTATACAGTGATGATGTTGAAATTACACCAATTGTCTGGTGTGTTTTGATGTTTTATCAATGAAATGATAGTCTACCTACCTACCTATTCGAGCTGCACGATTTTCAAAATGTTATTCCCTATTACAATTTTGACTGCCGAAATTAATGAGGGGGATTGTCGCCGATATTAACATTTAAAAAGAAGACTAGGTTGCACATCAAATCAAGCACTTTCACAATGGCCGGCCAGAAAAGCAACTCCTGAACTAAGCCACAGGCTATTGTGTATTAATAACACAATGCTCCATGACCACCCTGACTTCGCCGGCCGGCGTTAATTAACTGCAGCCGGTCGCCCCGTTTCATTTCCGTAGAGTCGTCTGTGTGCGTTATTAAACAGCGATTGATGTGTAGACGCCATCACAACCCGCTGCTGAACTTGTTGCAATAGCAGAATTAACGACTAGCCACTTTTCTTTTGAATGCCAACGCTGCCAAAAGGTGCTCCCCATTGGAATTCATGCACCCCCCCGGATGTACGAATGAATCAAGGGAAAACATAAATGTAATAGCGAATCAAAGGACTTTTCCACGTGAGTACAATACACTTAAAAATTCTGTATTTTTTTGGTCTTTTGTCATTTAATAAACAGGTTTGACACTACAAACAATCAAAAGTATGATTATTTAAAGCAAGTGTGTCTAATTGATGACATGTAGGCAACCTAAGAAGCGTGGCTGTTTTTTTATGGCCCCTAAAATTACATAAAAATGGATCAATAGAGATAAAAGAATCATGTATTGAGAAAAAGGTTAAATGGCAATAATAATTAAAGCTGCAAACAGCATTGAACTGGCCCTCGCACCTCATGCATCCCGGGGTTGAGCCAAGTTAGCAGGAACACATGACGCATGCGGTCAAATCCTTCTCAGTGCCCCAACCCTCCATCAAAAATTCATGAAGATTGGAGAATGTGGAAGGAAGTTGTGACAGTTATAATGTCTACCACAAACGAACGATATTGGCACCAGAGCAATCATACAGTGGCTTCCCACCAAATATTGTGACCCACCATCAAAAATGTCAGGAAAATCGGAGCAAATGGAAAGAAGTTGTTACCGTTATAATTTTCCACCACAAACAGATGATATTGGTGTCGAAATCAATGTGTAGTTATGGTCAGTTCCCCATTAGCCTAATGTCAGTTTGGAAGGAGAGCTGAGCATTACAAGTCAAGTAATGACCGTTTGATGGTTGATAGCCAGGCTCCGCACACTATAAATGGGAATGAGCAGTTACAGACCCAGCTGGCACTTCAGGGTGTCATCATCATCATTTATACCAATTGTGATCAAGATTTGAATTTGTGGAGCCGAGTTATACATTTTGAAAGTTTTGTGGCGAACCATCAGATCAAAGTTTGGCGCTATGACGCGCCCCCATCGTATGGCGTAGGAAATATTATTTTGCCATCTATCATTGCCCATCTATGTAGTATCCCCCCAATCCAACGCCCTCGAGGCAAATCCCATAGGGATGATGAATGGATGGTCAGCGCCTAAGAGCTGCGGCCGACCATCATGACCCCGCACTCCCTTCCCACTGTTGCTAGTTATCTCGAGATGTATGTTGTAATATGTATATGTGCTTTGCAATGGATGTTTTTTCCCACTCCAGACTGGGCCCCCTTAGGAGCCCAGGCTAGATTGTATTTTTCTACTCATCCTTAACCAACGTTTTACCTTTTCTCCATCTTTTACGGGGCGCCTTGTGGCGACCCATCAGCGTTCCTGTTCTGTAACCCTGTACACTATTTGCTTGTCTAATTTTGAACGGGTTTGGGCTGTTGACAAAGTTTTGTTGTACTTGTGCAATGACAATAAAGACCTATCCCTGTCCCTATCAGTCATTTTAACAATGACTAATTTGGTCAAAGTCACTAGTAGGAGTTTGTTTAAGTACGACCCGTTTTTGGCATAAAAATGGCTGACGGAAACCAATATAACCAAATTCCTATTTGTTTTCAAATATGGGTTCTTGAGGTTTTTATATGCGTCCTGTCTTGATAGACGTCTACATCGATTTTCGTAACAATATGTGACTGTGGTGGCAGGATTTTTTCTTTTTTTTTTTTTTTTTTCAAGGGAGCCTTACAAAGTCAATATTGAAATGTTGTGTTCAGGATGCCAAAAATAAAAACTTTTTTGGCGGACCGGACAGGTTTACAAAAATTGGTGTGTTATTGTGCATGTTAGGTGCCTCAAAAAATGCGATGAAAGTGGGAAAATAATAACAAAGAAATTCCAATAGCTCTTTCTTCTTGGACCCTAGTAATGAACAAAAATGTAGAGATTTGTCTTTAAATATATGGAGAATCCTGGGCAGGTATTTAGGGCACGAAAACCACAGGGAAGACCCAGGACACGGCGGAGAGACTATATTTGCCAAACTGGCCTGGGAACACCTCGGGATCTCCTGGGAAGAGCTGGACGAAGAAACTGGGGCGAGGGAAGTCTGAGCTTCTCTGCTTAGGCCGCTTCGGATAAGTGGAAGAATATGGATGGATGGATGAATGGATGGATGGATATATGGAGAACACGGCCCCCTTTGCACAATTCGATTCTGGACATGTGAAAAAAACTATGTTTCACCTGACATAATGAATAATCGTGATTTCAATCTTGATGATAAACGATTTAGAGCATTACTAGCATAGCAACAGTAAAGATTCCTGTTCAATCATTTTAGCAAAAATTGTCAGAAGTCGGTGTTCTCCAAGTTGTTTTTATATCAGCTATATCAGCAAGCTCGCTCAACATCCTAAGCCCCATCTTCCCTCCATCCTTCCCCTCCACTGTGATGTTCGTAATCGCATTGAGGGTCCTGTCCCTCCGAGGAGCACTCCCAGGATTTTCCGGCTAATGACTGCCAGGGGTTCTCCACTAGGAGCTGTCTGACAGCATTTGCTCAGAAATTCATACACGAGGATGAGGGGCATGGCATGCTCTGTAAATTAGCGCCACACCAACGCAACACTTGGCAGGCGTGTCTGAATGAGTGGCCAGGCCAACATGAGGTTTATACAATCTGCTGAGTTGTGCGGGGATATACATGAAATGATTAATGTTCGGGTAGAGAGGCAGCCATGCTTCGAGAATCATCTTATTTTCTCCCGTGTCAGTTTTGTTACAGTGTCATAAACTGAAATCTGGAGGCACTGCATCTGTTTTATTGTGACAGTCTAATTATGAAGTCGCAGCTCCCACTGCGCCATGCGGGACGCTTCCCCGTCACCTCGCTAAGGGCCATGCTCTCTAAAGGGAGCAATAGAAGAAGTCATAATCATAACTTCAGTTGAAACTCACAGACTTTTATGTGATGTTTTTCATTGGAGAGAAAACAGAGAAGTTCAACATTCAACTTGTGGGAATCAGAACTTTCTTGTTATGCCTGTTGGGAAGTAAGGAGTGGATTTTTTTAATTTATTTTGATAATGGACCTTCAATTCCCAAAAATAAGTGCCAATCCATACAATTTCATTGTAAACTACAACATTTTGATGTCCCTGCTATCTGTGCCTTGAACCTCTGGCCAGGGGTCGCCGGACGCCACCATACTTTCTAGATGGTGCCGAGTGTCTGAATCCAGGAGTTTTAGGTGTCACTGTACAGAATGAGCCACAGAGCTAGCCTAAAACAGTAGCATGTTTACACAAAAATTATAACACGTAGCATAGAATTGGGGGTTAAATCACCAAAATGTATTCCCGGGCACGGCCACCGCTGCTGCCACTGCTCCCCTAACCTCCCAGGGGATGATCAAGGGTGATGAGTCGAATGCAGAGAATCATTTCGCCACACCTAGTGTGTGTGTGACAATCATCGGTACTTAAACTTTAACTTCATGCATGGACGCGACGTCTCAGGCTCTCCCTTTAGGCGCATTGTTTTTATTGTTTTTGTATAGTTTATTACTAGCCCAGTCAGCAACTTGCTGGGCGTAGGTTATGTATAGCCGAAACGATTGGTTGGAGCTTGGATTGCGGTCTGAGCAGGCTATTTCGGTGGATTTTACGAGCAGACAAAACATCCCGGAGTAGCTAGCACGTAGCCCTGGAGCTCCATGGCTATCTTGCCCGGAAAGGAGGAGGCGGAGGCGAAGACGCCATGGCCGAATGGCGGCGCGTTAGCTAGACTAAAAATTAACCCAAACAGACCAGCAGTACCAAGATTGCTCGCTCCTCATGGTGAAGAGGACAAGATGGACGAGGTGAGGCTTCGTGTAGCACAAAACACTGTGATGGACAGCTGCGCCCTATTGTTTACAAAATCCTGGCTAACGTCCTCAATCCCAGACGCTAGCATTGAGCTAACCGGTCACACAGCACACAGACAGGACAGAAACGCAGAGTCTACCGGCAAGCGGCATGGGGGTGGATTGTTAACCTACCTAAAAAACAACTGGACTTCAGATTCAAAGGTAGTAAACAGCCACTTTTCCCAAGATCTGGAATAGATCACAGTTAAATGCCAACCCTTCCATCTAGCCAGGGAGCACTTTGCTGTCCTAAACACAAACGTGTATATAGCTCCCGATGCTACACTAGCACGCCGCTAGCTCTGCTGCACGATACAATCAGTGCACAACAGAACAAATATCCTGACGCATCCCACATCATGGCGGAGGACTTTAATCATGTTGACCTGAAAAAGGTGCTCCCCAAACTTCACCAGCATGTGAAGTGTGCTACGAGGGGAGCTAACACACTGGACACAGTCTATTCCAACATACAAAATGGATATAGAGCCAAACAACTTCCCCAATTAGGCAAGTCTGACCATCTGTCCCTGCTCCTATTACCAGCTTACATACCAATAAGGAAAAGTTCTCCTATCACAACCAAAACGTTCAAAATATGGCCGGAGGGAGCCATGGAACAGCTGCAGGACTGCTTTGATACAACAGACTGGTCAGTTTTTGAAAACTCAGACTTGGACCAGTATACAGAAGTGGTCCTGGGGTACATCAAACACTGCATAGACACTGTCACAGTGGACAAGCGTATCCGGGTCTACTCCAACAGGAAGCCCTGGATGACAAAAACAGTCCAGGGCCTACTCAAAGAGAGAGACAGAGCCATCAGAGCGCACGACCAGACACTCTACAGTGCTGCCAGAGCCAATCTGAAAAGAGGTATCAGAAAGGCAAAAGCCAAGCACAGGAAGAAAATGGAAGACCACCTGCAGAGCAACAACACAAAAATGGTATGGAAAGGAATACAACACATGACCAACTTTAGACCCAGTAACCCTTGGGCTGACGGCGACGCCTCTGGAGCGGGAGAGTTAAACAGCTTCTTCGCCCGATTCGAGAGAAAAACACCTGCAGACGTCACAACACCCCCACCTAACACCCACAGCAGCTGCACCCTTAAAAATAATAATAATAATGGATTAGATTTATATTGCGCTTTCCTATTGTTAGATACTCAAAGCGCTCACAGAGCAGTGGGAACCCATCATTAATTCACACCTGGTGGTGGTAAGCTACATTTGTAGCCACAGCTGCCCTGGGGTAGACTGACGGAAGCGGGGCTGCCAGTTTGCACCTACGGCCCCTCTGACCACCACCAAACATTCACTCATCATTCATTCACCGGTGTGAGCGGCACCGGGGGCAAGGGTGAAGTGTCCTGCCCAAGGACACAACGGCAGCGATTTTGGATGTTAATAGGTGGGAAGCGAACCTGCAACCCTCACGTTTCTGGCACGGCCGCTCTACCCACTACGCCATGCCGCCCCCTTATACTGGAGGAGCATGAGGTGAGACGCACGCTGAGGGCAGTGAACCCGAGGAAGGCTACGGGTCCAGATGGGGTCCCGGGACAGGTACTGAGGGACTGTACAGACCACCTGGCCGGAGTATTTACTAAGATCTTCACCCAGTCCCTCTCTTAGGCCGTCATCCCATCATGCCTGAAGACCTCCACAATAATCCCGGTGCCGAAGAAGAACTCCGTTAGCTGCTTGAATGACTAATGTCCAGTTGCACTTACACCTGTAGCCATGAAGTGCTTCGAGAAGCTGGTACGGACCCATATTACCTCAGTCCTCCCTCCCGACCTTGACCCACACCAGTTTGTCTACAGAGCCAACAGGTCCACAGAGGATGCCATCGCCACAGCCGTCCCTGGGTCACCTGGAGACGGGGGGAGCTACGTGCGGCTGCTTTTTGTGGATTATAGTTCGGCATTTAACACCATTATACCTGATAGACTGGTGTCCAAACTGTCAGACCTGGGTCTATCGAACTCCATCTGCATGTGGATTAAGGACTTCTTATCCAACCGCCCCCAGAAGGTGCATTTTGGTCACCACATGTCATCGAGCCTGTACCTCAGCACCGGCTCTCCACAAGGCTGCGTGCTGAGCCCCCTTCTCTACTTCCTCTACACATACGACTGCACACCTGCCCAATCCAGCAACTCCATCATCAAATTTGCGGATGACACCACCGTAGTGGGGCTTAACTCGGAGGGAGTCGAGGCTGCATATCGGGACGAGGTGGAGAAGCTGCCGAATTGGTGCACAGTCAACAACCTGGTCCTGAACACCTCCAAGACCAAAGAGCTGGTCATAGACTTCAGGAGGAATAAAACGGACATCCTGCCCATGATCACCAGTGGTGACCGCGTGGAGAGGGTCTCCGACTTCCGCTTCCTGGGAGTCCACCTGGCCGACGACCTATCCTGGAGTACCAACACCACGGCTACCATCAAGAAGGCACACCAGAGACTGCACTTCTTGAGAATACTCAGGAACAACCACCTCTCTCAGGAACTGCTGGTGTCCTTCTACCGGTGCTCGAGCCTATCTCGGTTTCATTCGGGCGGAAGGCGGTGTACACGCTGGACAAGTCGCCACTTCATCACAGGGCCAACACAGATATATTATCTTGTACTAAAACAAATATGCTAAATTAATAATGAATATGCTTCTATGCTCAACAGTCAAAATTCATGTGCAAAAAAAAAAAAAAAGATTTAATACTTAAGTTATCATTTTTGTGCTTAAGAGACCTCTCTACGACTTGAGCTTCAGACTTTTTCTGTGTATTTGAGATTTCCATTACTGGTACAAGTGGTGGAAAAGTGTGTTACAACCGAGCACTGCCTATATGAACCACAGCTGAGAAACATATCTTTTTTGGGGGCCCTCGAGTGGGGGTGCTCGCAGCCCAACAATGGTCCCCGGTCCCATAGTTAAGGAACACTGCTCTAGAGCACAAGGAAACTTTCTAAATAAGAAATAGTTTAGTTTAGTTAGTTTAGTTTATTATTCCTTTGGTCAATGGCCAACAAAATAAACAAACAGTTTTACATAAAAAACAGATGCACATTCATGAACAAACAGGTGTACATTCATAAACAAACAGTTGTACATTC
Source organism: Nerophis ophidion (assembly GCF_033978795.1). Taxonomy (NCBI): domain Eukaryota; kingdom Metazoa; phylum Chordata; class Actinopteri; order Syngnathiformes; family Syngnathidae; genus Nerophis; species Nerophis ophidion. The sequence continues at coordinate 43,586,974 of NC_084621.1, read as the reverse complement.
ATAAATTACAAAAAAGAAAAATATTGCAGACCGGAAGGTGCTGAAGTTGAACACTTATTGCGCCTAACCCTATAAACCAGGGGTCGGGAACTTTTTTGGCTGAGAGAGCCATGAAAGCAAAATATTTTAAAATGTATTTTTGTGAGAGCCATATAATACTTTTTAACAATGAATGAATACAACTAAATATGTGCATTTTTAAGTAACACCAACATTTTTGGAGTATAATGAGTATTGTGTTCATTTTCATTGTTATTCCGAAGCTAACCAATAATAAATAAAATACTTTGTACCATTAATGCGACTTCTTGAACAGATGCGTTAGAAAACGAATGGATGGATTAAAATGGAGGAGAAGGTTTTATATTTTGAACGTTACTTTGAACTTTGATTACCAGTGGAAATATTGATTTCTTATCGTGTTAGGCAATGTCAGCTAAAATTAATCTGAGAGCCAGATGCATCCATCAAATGAGCCACATCTGGCTCTAGAGCAGGGGTCACCAACGCAGTGCCCGCGGGCACCAGGTCGCCCGTAAGGACCAGATGAGTAGCCCGCTGGCCTATTCTAAAAATAGCTCAAAAAGCAGCACTTACCAGTGAGCTGCCTCTATTTTTTTAACTTTATTTATTTACTAGCAAGCTGGTCTCGCTTTGCTCAACATTTTTAATTCTAAGAGAGACAAAACTCAAATAGAATTAGAAAATCCAAGAAAATATTTGAAAGACTTAGTTTGGTCTTCACTTGTTTAAATAAATTCAAATATTTTTTTATTTTGCTTCTTATAACTTTCAGAAAGGCAATTTTAGAGACAAAATACAACCTTAAAAATGATTTTAGGATTTTTAAACACATATACCTTTTTATCTTTTAAATTCGTTCCTCTTCTTTCCTGACAATTTAAATCAGTGTTCAAGTATTTATTTATTTTTTTTATTGTAAAGAATAATAAATACATTTTTATTTAATTCTTCATTTTAGCTACTGTTTTTTCGCCAAAGAATATTTGTGAAATATTTCTTCAAACTTATTTTTAAAATTCAAAAAAATTATTCTGGCAAATCTAGAAAATCCTTAGAATCAAATTTAAATCTTATTACAAAGTCTTTTGAATTTCTTTTAAAATTTTTGTTCTGGAAAATTTAGAAGAATTAATGGTTTGTCTTTGTTAGAAATATAGCTTGGTCAAATTTGTTATATATTCTAACAAAATGCAGATTGGATTTTAACCTATTTAAAACATGTCATCAAAATTCTAAAATTACTTTTTTTTTTTTTCAAAAAGATTCGAATTAGCTAGTTTTTCTCTCCTTTTTTTCGGTTGTATTTTGAATTTTAAAGAGTTGAAATTGAAGATAAACTATGTTTCAAAATTAAATTTTAATTTTTTTCCTGTTTTCTCCTCTTTTAAACCGTTCAATTAAGTGTTTATTTTCATTATTCATTCTCTACAAAAAACCTTCCGTAAAAGGAAAAAAAATGTACGACGGAATGACAGACAGAAATACCCATTTTTATATATATATATATATATATATGTATATATATATTTATTTATTAAAGGTAAATTGAGCAAATTGGCTATTTCTGGCAATGTATTTAAGTGTGTATCAAACTGGTAGCCCTTCGCATTATTCAGTACCCAAAAAGTAGCTCTTGGTTTCAAAAAGGTTGGTGACCCCTGCTCTAGAGCCATAGGTTCCCTACCCCTGCTGTAAACAAAGTCAAGTACAAGATGAGCTTCCAAAAAATATGAAATTTCCTTTTCACAACATATTATAAATACACATTGTACACAACATAAATGCTGTGCAATTATATACGATAGGTTCCCTTTCGGTTAATGTTGACACAACCTAAAATATTCATGTTATAGTTATGTGGAACTTGTAAGTCAATGTTTTTTTCTCTATTTCCTACTTTTAAGAGACACCATCGTTAAAAAAAACTAAACAAAATAAAAAAAAAACTCCAGGTTGCTATATGAAAAAACTGCAGGATAGTCACAAACAAGCCCACGCTGATGGAAATATTCCTCCATAGCAGAGGCAATAAAAATGTCACAGTGCTGGATAAACAAGAGCACATTTTCATCATGATACAGTAACACAAGTCAGTCACTGTATTATACCGTTCCAACTCTAAATGCAGTAAATAATTCTCCAAAGTTGCAGGTTCAGAACAGATTTTTTTAAGGAGGCAGTGAAAACTAATATAAAATGGTACAGATGCGAGCAGAACATGCAAGCACTTAAATAAAATGACGATCTTTCGGTGCAAAACCGCCTTTCCTTGCTACACGGAGACATTTATAGTCTTCGTTAAAATGATGTTGCACCATGTCCGCCTTTCGTAGAGCTGCTTTGTTTCTCAAGTGTATAATTTGTTCAGACTTATTGCCGTCCTACGTTCTCCAACACAACAATAGAGATTAAAAAAAAAAAAGTCCCATGGAAGCCAGGTCATGCCAAAGGAATGCCTCCATTCTTGGAAGAAGCGATGAAGCCAGAAAGTGAATAAAATCCATATCTCAGGAATATTGTGGCTATAAACACTAGGTGACTGCCAACAGAGACAATAAAAAGTCTACTTTCTATTCAGTTCAGGCACTGAAACAATCTCTGAATATGGCTTTCGTTATGAAAAAAGAATCTCTCAAGTCAACTTGACAGTTCAGAATTTTATCAGAAATTTCTGGTCGAAAAAGCACAAGCTTTGTGGGTTCTGGGTTATACCCGTATAGCGCTTTTCTATCTTCAAGGTACTCAAAGCGCACATTCACACACTGATGCAAGCTGGCCCTAACCACGACCCATCAGGAGCAAGAGTGAAGTGTCTTACTCAAGGTTACAACGTACGTGACTACGATGGCAGAAACTGGGAATCGAACCAGGAACCCTTAAGTTGCTGGCACGGCCGCTCTACAAAACGAGCTATTCTGTCCCCTTTTGAGCGGTGCCTTGGTGATAACTCTGAACAACAAACATAGGACATAACTGAGCTGTTTGCCTATGGTTCTCAACATTATAAGAGACAAATAGACACAAGTTTTATAATGTTGTTTTTTTTTGCTTCCTAACATACAAAAATCGGCTCGTTCTCGGTGGCTAGCAATGCAGCTAATGGGAGAAATCAATTCGACCTCTAAATCACATTCAAAATGCATTCAAAAACCGTCAACAGTACTTAATTTATGTTCCGTAACCCGTATAAAAAACAACCTGTAGTGACATTGTTCTGGTTGAAGCGAATACTGAAGAAATATTTTGCTTTCATACTAACACATCATGTGCTTCAGTATTAGCAGTAGAAGCTAACTATGGCAAGAGATAAGCTAGTTTCTACAACACGGTTTTGTGTTTGTAATTCACAACACTGCGAGACTACACCAATCTGTACTAACTGAAAAACATAAACAATCATATTACAGTATCTGTAAAGTATTAGCCCACATTTCATCTTTTGTTTGTACACTGCTGAGCTAGCCAGTCAGGGTATATACTGTACTACAAACAGGCATGACATGCTGCGTGTATCATGATCGGTATGAAAGTGACTCACTCGATGGACAGACAGTCCTTGGTCTGGTCCAGCTGGCCAGGCACATTTCCTGTTGATTTTGGGTCAGCAATCCATTTTAGCCAAAATAGCTTGGCTCTAAGTTCAATTTTATAGCGTGAAAATTGCTTCCCTCTCCAGGCTTCCGTCTGTTCCAAAGTCTCATTATTCCTTCGTGCTCGATAAGCAGTAGTATTAAAGATGTCCAATATTATCGGCCGATAAATGCTTTAAAATGTAATATCGGAAATTATCGGTATCGGTTTCAAAAAGTAAAATGTGTGACTTTTTAAAATGCCGCTGTTTACACGGACGTGGGGAGAAGTACAGAGCGCCAATAAATCTTAAAGGCACTGCATTTGCGTGCCGGCCCAGTCACATGATATCCACGGCTTTTCACACACACACAAGTTAATGCATGCATACTTGGTCAACAGCCATACAAGTCACACTGAAGGTGGCCGTATAAACAACTTTAACACTGTTAAAAATATGCGCCACACTGTGAACCCACACCAAACAAGAATGACAAACACGTTTCGGGACAACATCTGCACCGTAACACAACAGAACAAATATCCAGAACCCCTTGCAGCACTAACTCTTCCGGGAAACTACAATATACATGCCCCACTAACACCCCCCCCACACCTCAACTTCCTCATGCTCTCTCAGGGAGAGAATGCCCCGGAATTCCAAGCTGCTGTTTTGAGTCATGTTAAAAAAAATAATGCACTTTGTGACTTCAATAATAAATATGGCAGTGCCATGTTGGTATTTTTTTCCATAACTTGAGTTGATTTATTTTGGAAAACCTTGTTACATTGTTTAATGCATCCAGCAGGGCATCACAACACAATTAGGCATAATAATGTGTTGATTCCACGACTGTACATATCGGTATCGTTTGATATCGGTATCAGTAATTAAGAGTTGGATATCGGCAAACAAGCCATTATTGGACATCTCTAAGTAGTATATTTAGTTTCAAAAGTATAGGGTTGTGAATCCTCATTTGTCCAAAAGTAGTCGTCTTTGTTGTCTGTTACCAAGTCTGCCATGGTTAGAAAACACACTTGTGTTCGATTCCCAAATAGGAACACACATGTTGCCTGAAGTCAGACATGTGCTGCTATGGAAACAGAAATCAATGCGTGGGAAAAAATCACTCTCGGTAATTAAAATGATCACAATACAGTAAATAGTGAACATTTTGCATATTATTATGAACGTGTCCGTTACTAAATTACATATATGCTTGAAGTGTGTATACAAAACGTTGCTGGAGGACTTTGACATTTTTTGGAGGTCTTTGAAAGCTCCAACAGTGACTCCCATTTGTCACATCTTTCAAGCATTGTTTATCATCTTTAAAATCGTTTAAAAACAAAACAAAAAAAACATGTACTTTCTTGTCTCTCATAACGATTGTGAACAA